>NW_013666016.1:395750-399863 GCF_000517525.1 Limulus polyphemus | reverse complement strand
CACTATCCTGTTGAGAAGTGTTTTCCTTACGTTCGTCGGGAGATCGAGATTTTTGTGGTTCTTTAGACAGGTGTTTTGTTTCCACAGGCTGTCGTTTCTGTGCAACAATTTGAATTGCTTGGGCGTAACTCAGTTTTGACTGTACTCTAACAGTTTGAACCTCCTTTGCCTCCTGAAATTTTTAACAACCCTTGTATGCTGCTGAATGTTCACCCACTCATAAACAACATACTGGAGTCTGCTTAGTGCAGTCCTTTGCATTGTGATTTTCGCCACAAGTGGCATATCGAACATTACTGCGGCACACACACGTATGCAGTATGTCTGTAAGTTGGCACTTAAAGCACAGCGTTGGGTGGGGGATAAATTCCCGTACAGGAAGCGACAAAAAGCCGAGATGTACTCTCTTAGGTAGGGTCGTAGATAAGAAATGAAGAATAACGGAACTTATAGGTTCTTTAAGTTTTAGTTCTTTGTTGTATCGCGCCATTCTTATTGCCTTCGTAACTCCCTCTATGGATGTACAGTCCTCCTCAGTAATGTGGAGGTGGACACCATAAATGATGCCCCTAACAGAAGGTGGGGGCAGGTCTTGCATTTGGGAACGTATTTTATATCCACAAATGTTTTTTGTACGCGACAATGATCTCGACTTTGAATAAGTACAAACTATTTTAATACGATCTGTTTGCAATTGAATTTTTTCAGTAGGCCCAACGATATCGTTAAGGGCTATACTCAAGAGCATGGATTTACTTCGGTTATATTGATGTCCGGCGAAATAATGAAAACTATTTGTTTCTTGTCCGTAGTTGACTTTTTGTGTCCGAAATCCACGTCTTGCGACACACCAACAGTACAAGAAGTAACCGACCCATTCACACATCAGCGAGGGTCGTCCACATCCTTCACCACTCTCTCAGTATGACTACTAACACGTTCGCTGTTTCGTGGCATATTTCCGATACACACTTTCTCCAACAAACACCGCAATACCAAACGTTTAATCAAGCGAATTGGATCAGTCTTGAATGACTCCGTATCGGGACTAGTGTATACTAAACTTTACACATTATATAGGCTACACTAACGTGACGTTTCGGCGATTCGTTTAACTATTATACGTTATGTACGTTTTTTGGGGGTAGTTAATGAAAGTGTTCCAAAACGTGACATTAATTTCTTGACGACCTAATACTTATATTGTTTCACATTAATTGGAAACAGGTTTTAACTCGAGGATATTTAGAATTAAGCAGGTTTGTTATCCTTATACAAAGATACACTGTAAGATACTCAGAGCAAATAAGGACAAACCTGTGAATAAATACTAGATTATTAAAAACTTTTATTACGGGCTAAGAGTAGGGTCACCACATCAAAACTATACCTAATATTTGTTGAATTATACTTACAATGGTTCATTCATTTACCGATCCTCTGTTTTAGAATTCCAAAGTTAACAATATGTCTTACGTTACCTTTTATGCTGCAATAAATTACAGAATTTTATAGATTTTTATGACGCATTCAGGAAAACTAAATCGTTTAGAGAAGTATTCTGATATTATAGATTCTGTAAAGAGAAACTATTATAACGTAAAATAAAGTGTTTGAGCCTTAGCAGAAAAATACCCAGGGCCTTGGTTTGTTGTCAGTGCTTTACGATATTCTGTTGTTTTGTGTTCATTCTTGTATGAAATGTTTTTAAACTTTGAAATCAATACATTGAGGCCATTCCAATATTAATAATAAATGGTAATGTTGGCTTTCGATAATGGATTAAAATAAAATGTTTAATAATATGTCTTGAGTGATAATAATAACGCGCTTTGGTTCCCCCTGAATTAATTAATTAACAACAGTCCTTGGTCTTCCTTGAATGGTTACTTAAAGCCTTTATCCTAAATAACACATCTATTAAGTAGTTAACTAATAATACTCCTTGATCCCAAGAACTGCTTAAAAAGTTATTAAAGTTAAACAAGAAAGACGGTTATTATTAAGTTTGGCTTACAAGAAGGTAAATCTAGAGGTATGGAGAATGAAAGAAAACAAGAAATTTAACCAAGATGATTTACATAGTTTCAACAACAGGAGTTCTAAGCACTTTGCTCGCGTGTGGATGTCACGCAGGGCCACATTCTCATCAACGTGGCTTTACACTTCACACTATGAGGTCATACATAAACTTCATATGGGAACAAGCTTTCAACGGTAAAATCAGGCGCGCGCATCTTAATGCGTGGGAAGTGACAGTAGACTTCGCTGCTAGTATAAGTCGCGGTCACTTGAGAAGTGCGTGAGAATTTGTGAGGAAGTTTTATCACCGCGTCTATTTTCTTATATCAGTTAGAAACCTGCTTAAGGCAACCAGCTTAAAACATTTGTCTTCACGGGAGACGCTTTGCTCACACCCACGCAAGTTGCTGTTACAGCTACCTCATTATTAACTTGTTTTCATGACGTTTCTGATGCTTACATGTATCACAACTGATTATAACTTAAGTGTTATTAGATCGGTCTACTAATAGTAATAACGGAAAGTGTGCGAAGTAGTAATAATACACCTCAATTAAAAACATTCCAGGATAATTACCTATGATTAAAAGTATGAAATGTTTATATACTTTCGTTTTATTTGGGATCTACATCTATCTATGCATCTTGGACGAAAGTCAAGGTAAGTCATTCAGTGTACCTATTTTTGTTGACCTATTATTTCCATTTCCAGATATTTTCAACCAGAATACCTAACATAATTATCTTAATGTAGGCAGTCAGGCAGTAAGATATCCTAAAATGAATATTTTAAGTTACAATCGTTTAATTACTCTCGAACTGTATAGGTTTGTTCAGTTCTCATACAACATTAAAATTACATTATCAGCCAACCAATAAAACTCTGCGTTTTAAATACTTATAATAACTTATTTGTACATCTGAAATACCAAATTCGAGAAATGTCTAAACATTTTATTTTCTTCCATTTTCCCTGACTTTTTAATGCACACTGTAACAACAGTCCTTGGTTTTCTTTGAATGGTTATTTAAAGCCTTTATCCCCATTAGCAGACTACCTAAGGACACATCTATAAATTTAATTATTTTATTTTTTCCGGTTTTCTCAGGCTTTTTACACTGTAGATTTCTCCATACTATTTGTTTCGAAATTATATCCGTATTTGATTGGAAAGTACTTTGAAAGAATCAATTAAAAATACACTGGTTGGAAAGGACAACAGCTTACAAAAAACATATATCTAAAGAGTGCCAAAAAATTTGGTGTTAGACTCCAACCCAGCATACTTACGGATATATAGGTTTCCATAGAAAAGTGTTAATGTTTTCCATACAATTTATACAGCAGGATTCTTTAAATCTGTTCAAACTAGAAGCTTCCTTGAAGAGCCAACTCCTATAATATCGTAGTAGGGGAAAGGTTAGCTGTCACTGTCGCACACACACACACATATATATTATTAACACTCGAGTGGGCGTTAATAATTAACTACTGACCTATTCAAATAGTTTCTGGAAAATTTCTCAACGTTACATGCACCATACTTAATCGGTGAACGATAACACGCACATATATATCTATTTAAATTTACTAAGTAACTTTCATTTTTGATAAGAAAAGTTATTTCATGATCCTGTCACCTAATACACGAGAAGTAATTATTATTATTATTACGATGTTTAATAGTACACAGAAGTACTCCTAAATGATGTATTATCATAAACCAGAAACATTCGCCAGATCGATAATTAAATAGAAAGATACCTTAACTTTCTTCACTACTAAAGTGTGAAACAGAAAGATGAAACAAAAGAACCAATTAACACTGAAAAGCAGGTAGATGTAATGTAATTCAAAATTAATATTCAACTATCTTACTTGTAATATGCTTTAAACGTGTAACGAATTTGTTATTATATATTTATTTTAATATCAACGTTTGTTTAGATTAAAGTTATATTTAGAAACATACCTATAAATATAACCAACGCGACGCACCAAAAGGGGAGTATCCATTATTAGTTTGCTATAAACTTTGAGAGCTATAACTGTGATTGTTATAACGCATACTAATCGGAAAACTTCAGATA
>NW_013666016.1:391688-395544 GCF_000517525.1 Limulus polyphemus | reverse complement strand
ACCCTCGATAAGATATCAAGGAAGTTCCAGACTATAAAAAAACCTGATATCGCTTGTAAGTTTGTGAAACTTTTGTTTATAAATCATTGTTTGTAATAATTATTTGTAATAACCGTTATTGTAAATTGTATTGTGTGTGTATATTAAAATGTATTTGTGTTAAAAAATAAAACTGGGTGTATCAATCTTGTTGGCAAATATCATAAACTGTCTATATATCGGCTTTTACTGAACTGCTAAATCCAAAGTACAATTTAACTGCTAAATCTAAAGTATCATTTAGCTCGGTTTCAGACCATTCGAAATTCTAATACGTAATAAACGTTTTAAGGTTTAATTTCATAGTTACTGATAACAAAACTGAATTAAAAAAGAAACGAAAATGACACATGTTCAGCCCAAACAATTGTTTATATAACTGGTAAAGATATTTTTGGTTTATTCAAATATGTTACCTCTTATCGACTGGACACCAACAACACACTGCAATGAACCAAATCGGGATCCAATTACAAAATTAGCTTTTAAAACCTATCTCAGAAAGAAAAAATGAAACATCGAGCCCGTATTGGCCCTGTGTTATAGAGCTATACCATAAAATATTTCCCGCACTTGATGCTGTGAGTGAATTATTAGTAGAGTGTCAATCCCTTTAACGTGAATGTTGTGTGGTAAGGTGTTGCTGAGTGACTGACTTTCCTCTGATCAGTAGTTCCAAATTGGGAATGACTACAGATAGCCGTATTAGCCTTGACAAAAATTCAAAATACAAATGTGAAATAAAAGAATATGACATTAGCAAACAACAAGCTAATCTTTACTGACAAGAAAGATAGAAAAAATACAAGTGAATGTGGTCTTAATTAGTAAGAACTGTTTTGTTTTGTTTTAAGTTCGCGCAAAGCTACACGAGGGCTTTCTGCGCAAGCCGTCCCCAATTTAGCAGTGTAAGACTAGAGGGAGGGCAGCTAGTCATCACCACCCACCGCCAACTCTTGGATGATAGGGCGAGCATGTTGGTGTGATGGGGATTCTAACAGCATGATTGTGAAAATGGATCAGAATAAATACTACCTAGTGGGTATTTTACGAAAGAAAAATTAAACATTCTAGTCGTAAATGCTTAAAAATTATTTCTGATACCAAACTCTGAGAGCCCTAATCTAAAAAAATTAAAACAAATACATTGAAATATGTTATTTTATCCCAAACATTTTATTACAGCTTTCACAAATAGCCTTTTGATTCTCTAAGAAACTATCATTTTTTCTATTTCGCATCATTTCCTTGATTTAAACTAAATAATTGGAGGAGGAGGGAACAAAATATTCAATTTTAAGACTCCTAAATAACATACAATTAAGATCTTCGATAAAAATCTAAACTTCACTCTCTCCTATTTGCATATCGTATATTTCAAAGGTAGTATCGAAAGTCAAGAGTACACGTTATCCACTTCATTTTATTATTACGTAGAAAAGTCATATACAAAATATTATAATAAAAAATAACGTAAACGAATAACAAAAAATATTGATGAAAAAAAATCTAGAGACACACACGTCGTAAACTGTTAAAAGTGCCACTCTGTGGTTGTAATACATCGATCCAGTAAACACGACTTTACCCCAACCATAAATTTACCGAAATGGTATTGCACTGTCAAATGGTAGTTACATTCACTATGTGACAAACATTTAGATACTAAACATGTCATCCGTGATGTGAGGACTTGCATCTTGATAAGCATATACAAGTATTTTAACTATAAAAATCCATCCACGTGCAAATAATATCAAACATCCGCTGTAAAGTTATTACTCTTTCCATCAAATGCGATGGCTTAATCTGAAGACAAGCGCCATCTGGCTTTCAAATGCACATTTTTCCTATTTTGCTATCCATAAATTTAACTATTTCTCTTCATACACTCAACTTTCTAGTAATACAATTGTTTATTTTTTAATATTATATCATATTTGTTCGAGTTTCCCAAGCTTAGATATTTACGTAATAAGAAGTGAAACGATTAATAATAGGTAGGCTAACAACGATTTATTAGGTTGACTTCTTCAGGCATGATCTGTAGTCAGTCAGTTCGTGGTCGGTGTTTAGGTTGAAATAACCAGAGGTGTTCATAGATCTTCAGATTTCTCTTCGCCCCGCTTGTGGTGTATGGATTATCATGAAATGCTAAAAAAACCAAAAACGGTCTTTTTATTTTCATTAAATGTTATATAGATGTGTAAATTATTGTTTTCACAAATGGTATGAAGGTTGAAGTCACGTCAGGAGATTCGGGAAAGCCTTGGATGTTATAGTTCCAGATTATTGATTCCTCATATTCTCAATAAACCAAACGCCACGAATTTGTAAATCTTATACCTGGGCTGGAATCAGTAATTCCATTGCTCGAGAATTAGTTGTTGGGGGAGGGAACGAGTGTACCACGAGAAAACCCACCTTCACGAGTAAGGCGCCCAAAGTTCACCTGACCCGCTCACAAGATAACCCGAAGAGAGAGAAAGAAAAGAAAAAAAGAGGGTTAATAAAAATTCATGCAATTATAGGATGTTGTACAACTAACGCGGAAGTGTTGTTTTATTGAGAAAACAACGGCTGAAAGAGGCTCAGTTGTATTCGTCGATCAGGTCATTGTTGTCATCGTCGATAGGAGAGGGTCGGCAAAAAAATTAGGACGATTCCCGTGAATAAGTGCCACGCATCTCGTCTGCATAACCGTACCTATAGGGTGAAGGTTCGGTTTGTGTCCCCCCCCCTCTTCTTGCATTGGTTCTTGTCTGTATATGCTGGGAGGTCGTTGTATGGTTTTCGGTGGAAATTTCGGAGTCGATGGTTTCGCGAGTTTCTGTCTGTGTGGTACAATCCTGTTTAGATTTCTTCTATGTGGTCTGAGCTTGAGTAAGCTGGTTGTATATAGTTGTAATGCTGCCTCGTGATGTCTGTGTGTGTGTGTGTTGATTCTTGCATTGGAGTTGAACGTGTGGGGCTGTGTTTGGTACGATGTCATGTGGTATAGGATTTCTGCGTAGTTTTCTACTTTAAAATGAAAGAAATAAAAGAAACAGCCATTAGTCGAAATGTAATTAGCAGCTAGTCTGGATGTGGTGATACCCTTCATAAAATGAGTTGGTTTTCGAGTTACTCTTGACCAGATTCGTTGGACAGCATGTATTCTGGTGTCAGTGGTGTCTTCTAAGGAGTGTTAGATGTCTTCTGGAGTGCTGGATTGGTCCAAGCTCCTAAGGAAAAGATAACAGAGATTAGTGTTTCTTCCTGGTGGATTGCAGTTAATGTGAGGGACAGAGGTCCATGGAACACGTAAATAATGGAAATAATTTAGGGTTAAGGGTTGAATGAATATCCCGCTTATTCGGATAATTCTGGTTTTTGTTGATTCTGTACACGCATTTTGGTTTAAATCCTGCTACGAATGAGTTTATTTGTCGTGTTATGTATTACAAGTTCGAATGGTCTGAAACTGAGTTAAATAATACTTTAAATTTAGTAGTTAAATTGTACTTTGGATTTAGCAGTTAAGTAAAAGCCGATATATAGTCAGTTTATGATATCTGCCAACAAGACTGATACAAACAGTTTTCTTTTTTAACACAAACATGTTTTAATATACAAACAACAATACAATTTCCAATAACAGTTATTACAAACTTGCAAACAATATAAAGTCTTCTTTCTAGTCTGGAACCTCTTGATATCTTATCGAGTTGACGTAGGTATAATTCATTTAACAGGGAGCTAGATAGCTAGCTTAGTCCTTCGTTATTCACCAGCCACAGATGCCGAGTTTTCCACGATGAAGTTATATAATATTTTC
>NW_013666016.1:380613-391323 GCF_000517525.1 Limulus polyphemus | reverse complement strand
CGGGAGTTTCGCAATACATATTTAACAGTATAAACTATGTATGTTTCTAAATATAAATTTAATTTAAACAAGCGTCGATATTAAAATAAATATATAATAACAAATTCGTTACATTCGTAAGGAATAGATGCGTGGCAGTCCGTCGTCGATGATCACGAGAGAAACCACTTGGTTTCTCGGTGTTGGTGTTCCAGGTTTGGAATACTTCTTATCACTAGCAGGGAACAGACAAAGGGTCTTCACCTTTCTCTGGTCTCTCTTTATGTCCGTCCGAAAAATTTTATCCTAAAGTATTTTGTGAGTTTTTTTCAAATTGATGATATGCTAAAGCAGATCACATGCATAGAGGTGAATTTCAGATAACTGCTTTAACATATCATGAAGTTGAAACAGGTCACAAAATACTTTGGGATAAATTTTTTTCTCCTACACGAACACAAAATTAAAAAAGAAATATATTGTTTAGAAACCATAGAAATCATCAAAGCAAATGATCTCTCACTAAACCGTGATAATGACCCTAGGAACATCAGACGTATTTTGTAAAATTTATTCAAAGATCATACACATGGCCAGATTTGACCTTTACCTATAATCCTGTCACCTGCTGACATCATTTCCGTCACACTTAATCCTTTTGTCCTTTGTCTTTGTAATTACTTAGTACAGATCATACCTGAAGAAAACAGACCAATGTTCCGTCGAAACATGTAGTCATCAGTTATGCTTATAATTCGTTGTTTCCCAACCTATTATTGTATTAGCATAATGTGCTTCCCTACTCAAGTGAAACGTTTATTATTGTAAATTATCATAACGAAGCAGGAAGCCAAACTTTCAATCTGATAATAATATGTGTGTTTGAATTTTTGTCCTTTCACCTACACTTTAAAGGCTTTAACACTCGAGGCCCTCAGTGTCTCAACGGTAAGTCTGAGGGCTTGTAACGCTACAAATCGGATTTCGATACCCGCGTTGGACAGAGCACAGATAGCCCATTGTGGAGCTTTGTGCTTAATAACAAACACACAAACAAACAAATTATCATTGGAAGATTTAGTTAAATATTTTGGCCCGGCATGGCCAGGTGGTTAGGGCGCTCGACTCGCAACCTGAGGGTCGCGGGTTCGAATCCCCGTCACACCAAACATGCTCGCCCTTTCAGCCGTGGGGGCATTATTATGTGACAGTCAATCCCACTATTCATTGATAAAAGAGTAGCCCAAGAGTTGGCTGTGGGTGGTGATGACTAGCTGTCTTCCTTCTAGTCTTAAACTGCTAAATTAGGGACGGCTAGCGCAGATAGATCTCGTGTAGCTTCGCGCGAAATTCAAAACAAACAACCAGAAGTTTAGTCTATAGATAGCTAGATTACAATCGTTTCTTTTACTAAATAAAATTACGACCCGTTTAAGACTAATCTAGTCGTGTGTTATTCATATTAATCATTCACAGTGTAGTTTAAAATATAGTTTTGGCTTCTGAAATAAAATATTTATTTGTCCTACCTGACCTTTTGGCGACTACCGACTTGTGCTCGTACACAGTTTTTAGGTTGCTCTATAACATTGGCTCGTACAAGTTATGTTTGTTTGTTTTGAATTTCGCGCAAAGCTACACACAAGGGCTATCTGCGCTAGCCGTCCCTAATTTAGCAGCGTAAGACTAGAGGGAAGGCAGCTAGTCATCACCACCCACCGCCAACTCTTGGGCTACTCTTTTACCAGCGAATAGTGGGATTGACAGTCATATTATGACGCCCCCACGGCTGAAAGGGCGAGCATGTTTTGTGGGACGGGGATGCGAACCTGCGACCCGCAGATTACGAGTCGAGCGTCCTAACCACCTGGCCATGCTGGGCTACAAGTTATGAGAAAACCTTTAACAAAACTAAGCTGTCCTTAAGGTAACAACAACTACGTTTTGTTTTTATTGCAGTAAGTTTGAAAATTTTCACATTTATATACATGTGACACGTGGATGCTAGCCTTAGCTATTTCTTAGCTTTCTTAGTATTTCCTCATTACCTTAAAAATGTTTTCTAAAGCACTTGAAAAAACGCCGTAAAATATATATGGAAAAATAACCACACAGCGTGATTACAGGTAAATCCTGCATTTCTTTGAATTTCTAATAAAGTAACGTAAGATGTAATAATTCTTTACATACTAGAAACAATTTAACCTGAAACGAAAAAACAAAACAAACTCTAACCTCTTTACGATACGGTAGGTATGAAATTTAACTGTTTTTGGCATATATGTATATAAGAAAACTAAATTTATAATCTAAAATTTGGAACCCTTGCCTTTGTCACGCGTCAAAATTATTTTGAAATGCGTATGTGTTTATATGTGTGACTGAAAGAAAACTACATTACTGAATTCCAGCTAGATCAGTCCTAACCTCATTAGAACGAAGTGGCATAGTGTTCACTGGAAGACTGACGTCATATCATACTTAAACTCAAAATGACCAATTAATTATAAATAGGTTTCGCCCAATATTTCACTTTTAAAGAATTTCATCTTAATTTTAATTAGGATTGTGTGAATAGAACTTAGCGAGCTTAAGTCTTAAGAAAATATGTTGAAATAGATGTTTGATTATTTTAATTTCCGGAAAAACTATTCATTGTCTATGTAAGTATTGCAGGAATTTTGTATTTTTTTCAGCTTTGTACAGACAGCCACAGAAATTAATAAGTACTTAGGTTCTTCTGTAACAATGTGAGGCAGGTTTATATTGGTTCTTGAACCCTTTTTACAATATAATACAAGCAATTCAGATTGATTTTCTATGACTAACATTTGGACTTATCTGGAGGCGTTATTTCCTATGCTAAAAAATAAATCTGATTATACCAGTATAAAAAAAGTAAATGCTTCTATCTAAAACTAAATAAAACAGTAACTGAAATATTAATCACAACATTCTATCAATCTAAGAATTTGAACTTGCTTATAGATTTTTTTTATTTCATTAAAAAATGAAGTACAATTTCATTCTATGAAACCGGTTGTAGTAGCTCATCTGTTCGTCTGTAGTAAATCATGCAAAGGTATATACTGCACTAAATCAGACAAAAAATATTTGCAACGATAATAGTTAATCGAATAATTCGGTTAATTTCCTTGCGTTTTAGGTTTTAGTACTTTAAAATCCAAGGTGTTTAAATGGAAGTAGATAAAAGCTAAAATAACTTTTCGTGTAGATATGTGGTTAAATGTTGATAGGAGTGGATCAAAGCCTACACGATTGATATTTAGTTCTGTAGGCCAAAATTCAAACCACTTGTTTTATTTTGAGTACATCATAAGCCCAAATGGTTTGTTTGAGGTTTGTCAATATTTAACCGAGTTGGGCTTAATTAGAGAAAAAACATAGCTCACGGGCCGAGTAAAGATTGTCAGACATTTAAGAAAAGACAAAAAATAGAAAACTTTATCTATTGGTTGTTAGATTTCAGAATTCAGAGCATCAGAGGATTTTGACCTTCTTTCCTTATAGATCAAGCTAATTCGGGATATGTTTTACAAACAACGTCTCTGTCTATTTGTACAGTGTATTATTGTATCATATCAGGCGAAAAGAGAGTTTATAACACTTCATAAAAATCTAGACAGGAAGAACAAAAAATAAATGTTTATGTTTTTTGCCAGATATTACAAATGACAAGATAAGAATTTTGTCATATTACTCACTCTCTCTCTACATATATATATACATATATACTGGTAGATGACTCACGCAAGGTTGTAATTAAACAACCAAGAAATTGTTAAGAAATGGTCTCTTTGTATATAAGTTTAAGTCGACGCTCCGTTGTTAGATGTCAAGGAATGATTCATCCGACAATTTTATGAGATACGGAAATATAGATTTACTCTCACGGTGTCACTTTTCTTCTACTTGATAAGAAGAGAAAGAGCCCAACAAGTACTGTTACATACCAACTTTATAAGTTTTGTGTACATTAAAAGCTATCTAAAGTGATTAAATATAAACATGTTTTATTACTCTACTCAATGATTAATTGTTATATCGTTTCGCTGACTCCATGAAATCTCTAAGGGCAATGACTATCGCACAATATTAATTTTTCCACAGTTATTTGAAATACAATATTTGAAAGAAATCATTGAGCTCTAAGTTTGACAAAAATCTCTAAGAGTAATGCAGTTAACGTTATAACATGTACACATAGGTGTAGTATAGAAGACTTAGAGTTGACAGCTGACTAAGATGAGGAACACGATTTAATTTTTAAGTATTGTGTTTCAGTTTCTCTCATATGCCAGCTAGACTCAAACAGACTGGAGAGTTATAACATCAAATAAATGTGAAACGTATTTTTGTGCAACGAAATATTTTAGTATAGGTATTATATCAAGAGACATAAACAACCTAGCCTCACATATTTCGGTTGGCTAAACATGCACTTCGATCATCAAAGGTGAAAAAAATCAGATATGGGGAATCAGGAGACTTTGATCTTCTTTATAGATCAAGATAATTGAGGATCTGTTTTACAGGACACAGCGATGTTCTTTAATGGTTTTTCAGTTTATTATCGTATCACATCAGGTGAAAACAGAATATATGGCTTTTGAGTTTAAATACCCTGGAGATTGTTTCATTTCAATATATTAGAGATGAATTATAATAGAACTCGCCAGAAATAACAATAACGAAAAATAATTTTTCCTTGAAGAGATAATCTGGAAAATGGGGATTGGGACGAGACCCTCAACATTTATCCGTGTGGGAGCTGTTGATCGAATGTTTACTCTGTCCTTTTACTCTCTAGATAGGTTAATACCGTGATTAAAATACCTTTAACGATGGTGTGTTGCGTCAAGTGATACGTGTCACGTGTGCCATAAGCGTAGATTTGAAAGACTTTACTAACAGGTGGTAAATACACAAATGGTAAGCCTAACAGTTATTTAATCCTATGAAAGCAATGAGGTCATCACTGGTCCACCTGTTTTTTTTGTTTTTTTTAGTGCTTAAGAGTTCAGGCTTCAGCGAGTGGGTGGTAATTTATAAGACCTATATCCCAACTACTTCTTGATATTAAGAGTTCAGGCTTCAGCAAGTGGGTGGTTATTTGTAAGACCTATGTCCCAACTACTTCTTGATATTAAGAGTTCAAGCTTCATCAAGTGGGTGGTTATTTGTAAGACCTATGTCCCAACTACTTCTTGATATTAAGAGTTCAGGCTTCAGCAAGTGGGTGGTGATTTGTAAGACCTATATCCCAACTACTTCTTGATATTTTCTCAAAGTCATTCATTTTTAGTCTGATGTAAAAGTTTCACACGTACAATCTAAAACAGTTTCTGCTGTAGCAACGTGGGTGAACTTCAATACTGCTCCACAAATAAAACACATACTCTACTGTTTCATGTTTATTTACATGTAACAGCTGAATGTTGTTCTTCCTGATTTTCAGGTATATTGAGATATAACATCCTACCAGGCATTCTGGGTGGCACAAGAAATTTGAAAAGAGAAAGACAACTGTAACCTATAAATAATAATTTACAACTGAACTTCTACAGCAGTATATTTATTATTATCTTGCTTTTCAACAAAATTACAGGTTACCAAGTCTTCTCTTGACCGCAGGAAGCGTTGTAGTAAGCAATGTTCCACGTCTATTTTATTATCATCAACTTCTGATCAAAACAAGCTATTTACAGGAATCAGAGCAAAACATTAATCTTGTAATTAACATAGATATTTGTTACCAGAAAAGAATACTTACAATGGCCATTGGCAGTTTACCCCTGATGAAGGAAAGTCCACCTCGAGTTATTAGATTTCTTTTATGGTGATAAATATTTTGTTGATTCTGAATGCTTACGAATATCGTGAGTAGAAAGATAATTTAATATACTATTCTAGCTTACGTATGCAAGGTCCCAAGACAAAAAAATGCAATTAGTTATTGAACATGGTACTTTGGAAGGCAAAACTTGGCCAGGCAAATTCTGACCCATATAATTTTATCAACATTATCATATGTAATGAACTCGCACATGTTAATAATGTGATTTTATATTTGTTTACAATACATAAATATACATGTGCATGTGTGTGCATTATACACATATGTAATTTGTTTAGTGGGAGATTTAAGCACATTAGAGTAGGAGCACATTCTCATTGCCAAACTTAAGCTTCATCAACTGCTTACTATTCTATACCATCATCTATGATAAAATCAAGTAAGCACTTCATCTTGTGTAGAAATGTTTGAGTGTATAAAATCAGTAGAAATATAGTAGAAATCACAATTAGCAGATTACATTATCTTAAACGAAGTGAACACTATTATAAAGCATATTGTATATATATATATATCTAGATTCTTTCCTCTTCTTCATAATATAGATATGACCAAATTTCATTATGTAAGCTTATTGTTTGTTACAACGCTAGAATTCGGGTTTCGATACCCGTGGTGGGCAGAGCATAGATAGCCCATTGTGTAGCTTTGTGCTTAATTACAAATAAACAATATTGTTTGTTAACCAGTCTTTACTACATACGTATGACTAACTTACTGAATGCAGGCTTGGTTCTTGTTTCTTTAGGGCATGATTATAAGTATTTCACAAGCAAAAGCAGATCTAGAAATATTCCATGGTATAACACCTATATCATGGGCATTGCTATGATACACTTAGAAGGGTTAGGTTTTGTTCATGTTGTACCTTTCTTAAATACTAGTAGGTATATAGCTATAATAATAAAAGGGCGTGTCTGTAAGTCTGTGTGTCTGAGTGTATGTGTGTGTGTGACCGCCATAACTCCAAGAGGAAAGATCCTGAAATTTTGCACACGTACTAAGTGGACCCTGAGGATGTGCACCTGGATATTACTTATCATATCCATGTGCGAACGTGCATGGGCATGCGCATCTTTTAATGAGGCAAGCTAGCAAAAAACCACATAGAAAAGAATTGGATCCTTATATTACAAATATAATTCACATAGTGACAGACACTCACGTGCGCGCATGCGCGTGCGCATCTTTTTAATGAGAAAAGCTAGCAAAAAACCATATAGAAAATAATATGTGACCGCCATAGCTCCAAATGTAAATAACCTAGAAAAACCTAGAAACCTGAAATTTTGCACCCATACTAAGTGGACTCTGAGGGTACACACACCTGAGTGATATTATTTATCCACGTGCGTGCGCGCGTGTGCATCTTTTTATGTGAAAAACTACATAGAAAAGAACTGGCCGTTTAGTACATTTGAATTTGTTATGGTTATACTAAGGATATTGATTTTGCTATTAATCTACAAATAGATATGGCAGGTTATGGAATTAATATATGTGTGTAGTTCAAAAGAGGGTTTTGTTTGCACTAACTAGCCTCCACCCCAATCCCTGTATAAACATACTGAAATTATGGTAATCAGATGTAAAAAACACAATATCTTAAACAGTATTATTGGAGTACAAAGTATCCCAGCTATCATTAACAACTTGCTAGCTGCCAATATTGTATGTTCTGTAGCTCTCACCATACACGTTTTACAATAATTTTAATCGAATGGACAACATAAAATATCTAGAAAGTAATTGAATAGGGAATTCTAAACAAAGCTAAGTAAGTAATGCTTGTAACTCCATTTCAACTGTTGATCTCATAATCATATGGGCTGTAGATTATACAGCCACTGTCATAACTATCACTCCCAGCTGTGGTCATGCATTAAAGACCATTGATTTCTTTGGTCACAACTCTTATTCCTCTGACTTTATGCACACAGCTTGGCAAGGTGCAACATTGTTTGTTCTCCAACCTCATTACCCATCCACAAGATCAGATGAGTTTAATATCTTGTCCTCATTATCACCTGCAACTAAGACAAACTTATTCACTCTCTACTTTCTGAACAGATTCACATCTATTGACGTTGCGGTTGATATCAACTCCACATATTTTTGTTCATATTTCAGAAACTTTACGGCAAGGGAGGGACATGAAAGCTACCGGGAATATAAATTATTTTCCAAAATTTAGCATTTCCAGGGAAAATTTAGTAGAATTCTACTCTTCTATGGGATGCATCATTATATATGGCAAGTGATCTTCCCAGCCAACTCAAAAAATTAGAAAATGTTTCACAATTTGGATGATCCATTCAGCCAACCTGTCAGAATGAGGACTATAAGGTTAATTAGGAGTAGTTACCACACACACACACACACACACACACACACACAGTGCCTTACACCACATGACTAAGTAGAAATATTTAGCACACACAGTGTCTTAACATTCAAATATCAAATTTTTTTTATACCATAAAATTCTTCAATTGGTGTGTAAAAAAGAAAAAGTCACTTGTTTTCCTGATTGGAATACTATGTTTCACAATTTACCATGTCCATATCACAGGGGTGATACCTATTGACCGTATATGTTCCCTTCTCTTTCTACTGCTGGAGCGTACCATTTTTCAGGAATTTAAGAATGGAATTTATGATTTCCTGATATCAAAAAGTAGGTTCAAGTTTACTCTTTCTTTAGAGTGGAGGTCCAAGGAAGAACTAAATGGCCCTTTGTTGTCTGTGTGATATGTTATATTAATATAGTCACAATGACTGTGATAGCGTTTCTGGTCTTTATGATATTTGCCATTTTTACAAAATGCACAGACAGGTTTGTGGACTTGAGATAAATTAGTTGATTTTGTAATGCTTGTGGAAGTTCTGGAAGATTGTCTCTGCTTAACTCAGTAATGTATAGAGGGTTGAATAGGTTATATTAAAGCGATTATGTCTGTGGACTCACACCGCTAGAAACCGGTTTTCGATACCCGTGGTGGGCAGAGCACATATAGCTCATTGTGTAGCTTTGTGCTTAACAAAACAAGCAAACAAGTAACAAAATGTTATTTCATATTATAAATCGATCACATCTCTTACTTTGACTGTAAAACATCGTATCAGTCATCAGTGTAAAGATGCTTTAAAACAAATTAAATCTATCTTAACATAACAGATGTGCAGATTGTTTGTTTGTTTATTGATTTTTCACTCAATGCTACGCTAACCGTCCTTAATTCTAAAGTAGTAGTCTAGAGGGAATGGAATTAGTCAACACCACCCAACGCCAACTTGTGGGCTATTCGATTAGAATGGTGGGATGTGACGTCATACTTTTAACGCACCCACGGCTCCAAAGTGCGGAACACGACTTTTATTCTTCTGCGGTAATCTTGCGCTAGCCACGGAATCTCAGATTTAGATTTCGGCACATTAAATACTTGGCCGCTCTCGGACTGTGCAGAGGATAACGACACACACACATAGATATATATGTACATATAGTTTTATATAGCTAATTGTCCGAGCTTCATACCTGTGTCAGACTAATGTTATAGAATTGGGGAATACTTCACTGATTTGAATAAAGAGACACCTTATGAATTTTCAATGACTGATTACGTTCAATGAATTATAAAACACTTATAGAGTTTAGAAGAAATAACTAAGTTTACAAAATAGTAAAGTACACTAGTGTGTTTGTTTGTTGTTAAACACTAGTGTGCAACCTATGTCACACCAACGTAAAGTGGTCAGACCCTATATTAATGTATGAAGTGATGTGTAAGAAACATCGTTTAAAGTTGAGTGAGGTGAGAAAGCTTTTGGTCAGTTCCTAAGGAAATAGAGAATTACAACACTCTAAGACTTTTGGAAACTATTAAAGGAAGTGGTCGCCTTTGTTGTATCCATACCGCTGAACAATAAAGGTGGCTGCTTCCTCTAATAATTATCCTATTGTTAGAAAAAGCTGTAATCAAAACAGATGTACAAGGTCAGAAAGAAAGAATGTTGTTCACTTTGGGTTTGAAAAAATATATCAAAAATATAAGTTTAAGGAATAAAGAAAAAAGACCAGGAAACGTAAGAGAGAACGTATAAACAGAAAGAGAGGCTAAGGAAGAAATATATTGCAAGTAAGAAACAAAACCTAGTTCTAAATCTTTATATTGTTGAGTTTAGTAATAAACAACGATTTCTTGTGATAATTATCATGAGTTAGTTCCTAATAGGGTTGAATACAACCAAAATAAAGTAGATGGATAAAAAGTTCAATAATAGCACGCCTGTGACAAAGTGGTGTCAAGGCGATATACAACAATTGTATGGATATTCTGATAAATTAGCCATTTAATGAATATAATCGCAACAGGAAAAATTAATTGCTTTCCTCAAGCATATGCTTCTACTCCTGTATGAGTGATGCATTGGAAGCAATATTTAACTTCTAGTTCGTTCGGCAGTATCTATTTTACATTCTTACTATAATGGACGTAGCGTGTATGTCAGTGTCTATGTATGTAACCAAAACTCCTGTGCCATCTATTGAATGGCACCACAAACAAAAATTCATAGAAAAAATCACACTTTGGATATTTAAATTCAGACAATTAGAAAAATAGCTGTGGTATGTGCAACAACTATTTCCTTATAATAAAACACAACTTTTAATAAAAGTACTATCCTAACAACAAAAACATGACTTTCACTAGGACTGTACGTTAGGGTTTGATTATATTGTTACGTCTCCGTTTGTTAATTAACTTTCTGTAACTTCGTTCCGACGAAACTTTAGCGACACAAGTCCTTGTCGCTTTGCTGGAGCTATTCTCCTTGGAGGGATCTTTATT
>NW_013666016.1:376228-379664 GCF_000517525.1 Limulus polyphemus | reverse complement strand
GATAGTTCTAGAAAGCAGAGGGCGTGAGAATAGTCACGTGATCTCGCTGACGCAACAATATCTTATATTTATTGTTGTAATTTTTAAATGTAGTACTGAGAAACTGGAGTTCTTAAAAACTATCATTTTTTTTCAAGAAACAGTACCACTTATAATGTATGAAAACAGTTTATATCAGTAAATCTTATGAAACATTTGAGTTCTGTACATTGAACCATTTTGTTGCAATGAGTTGCGTATGACTAAAGAGCAACAATCGAACAATTTTTCCGTGTTGTACTTCGACTGAAAAAAACCCTTTTTTTAGAAAATGTTCACTTTTTCTTTTTCTTTTTTTCCACGAGGTATGAATGCTACGATTGGTAATTACTAACACAAACAGCCGCCCATAGGGCAGCGTTTCTGTTAGTATTTCTAATAGGTTTTTCATTTGTTTATTGTTAAGTACAAAGCTACGCAATGGGATAACTGTGCTCTGTCCAGATCCAATTTTTATCGTTATTAGTCTTTAGACTTGCCGCTGAGACACTGTAAGGAGGGGAGGAGATAATAGAATTAACTGGAGAATTCTAACCATATACCTTGTTTGATATTTGTAAATTTTCTGCATTTGTATCCGATGAAGTACTTGAATTTTTTAAAATATTTTAGTAATGTTTACAATTTTCAGACCTGTTTCACACAATAATATGCAGAACGTTTGTGACAGTTTTTTTTTTACTAATTCCATAGTCGATCATGGCATCTCGTGTCATGCACTACAGACCTGACGTGGAGAAAATAGTTCAATCTGGCTTTCACCAGACATTCTGCTTTATGCGAAGGTTTCGTACAGTATTCACTCATTTATCACAAACATAAAATTAGGACATTGCTAAATCGTGTCCTTGGGTGAAATTTTCAGTTAATTAAATAGCATGATGTGAGGATAAAACACGTTCTTTTTCCATTTATTTTTCTATGCATTTTTTTATTTTCATATTAATTAAGCATTTATTAACTAGATGACGATTTTTTCTGCCCTCTGTTGAGTCCAAACAATTATCAGCTAGTTCTGATATAAAACAAGAAGAAACATTCATTAAACCTAAAAACATTATCAAAATTATTGTTTTAAAGCACATAAAAGCGTCACAGCTACTTTTGTATATATGGAATATAGATATCTGTTTTGTAAGATAGGTTTCATAGAAGCATTTGTTTGAATGTATTTTACATTTATCATTAAGAGCTGTTTACTATTTTTTGAATTATTATTATGATTTATACATTTGTATATATATTTCAAGCTTTCTGCACAAACATATTTGTTATTTATTTATTTACGTACCATCTTAGCTAACTCTGGTGTGTTACAAATGTTAACTAACTTTTTTGTGGCATAACGGATTTTTTTATTCATGTTTATATACTGTTTTGCAGAACTTATGATGAATGACACGAAGAAACAAGATTATCTATATATTTGAATAGCTCTGAAACTGATTATAAAACCTCCGGGAGCACAATAATAAACTATATTTCATTTAATTAATAAATAGCTATTTATGTATTGAATAAATAAATATTTTTAATCGTATTTCAATTCTATTCTTTAATACTGAAGCCGATATTAAACAGCTGTCCTATGTAGTTGAAGTGAAATCCACAACAATTATAAATGTCAAATTGAAATTGCAAGAATACGTCATCCACTGTTAGGGGTAGATTATAAATCAATTAGTCTATCATTGAGAGTTTGAAAGCTACTAAAATATTGTGAAATCTATATGGAAATCTTAAGAACACATTTTCGACTGTGTTGAAAAAGATTAATGAACTGCTAATTTTTTATCACAATTTTAATGTCATAAATAAACTGCAACATGGAAATTATAGGATCATCATTAGCTTCGGTTATAAGCTATACGTTGTTAGAAAGTTAGACATAAATTTCTGGTAATGTGTTTATCCCTTCTTAGATTGATTTCTTAGAAAAGCATCAGAAAAAAGAATGTGAAATGGTTTTGTATCATTCTTCAACTAACCGAATTATTTATATTGTATTGCATTTTTTTTATTTTAAAGTTGTTCTTATACTCGTAAAAATGTATAATTTGGTAGTTAGAAATATTCAATAACCATAGTAGTTTGTTAGAGTGTATTAAGTCAATTGTTTACTTTAACTTTGTATACATTGCATATATACATTTATTTTTATTCTTAATTCAAATGAGCAATTAAATTTGAATTTAGAAGGTAATATTTCCATGTATTGTAGGTAAGTTGAAGTTTGTTCTGTCATTACGAACACCACGGGTTTACTACGAAGCGCCACCTGGTGTGCATGTGACAACTCTTAATGCATACGACTCCGAAGTGCCACAAAATCCGGTTACATTTAACATGTTGGAAGTGCGAGATTACTCATTCTTTCACTTGGACCAGGCATCGGGCAATCTTACAACAACACGAAATATTGACAGAACTATTGGACAGATGTATCATGTGAGAAATATTTTATTCTAACCTTAGCGTAACTGAAATTTTTATTATATATTTCTGGAGTGAAACTCTATTAATTCATTTCTAAGAGATCAAATAAATATATGATATGTATTGTTTAAATTTTGTTTCAATGTCATTACAACATATAGATTGTTACGGCGAACAATATATATAAACCTTTGGCGTATTTTAGTCTGTTTTATAAAAAATTGTTTTATTTTATGTCTTTTGCCATTGTTATAAGACTTTCTTCATATACTTTACAGTCTTTAAGACATTTTTCTAACCATTTTTGTCTACTCTAATTTTTTACCTGTTTTAAAAAGCTGTTTTCAACATTAAGCCCAATATTTTAACCATGTATCAATATAGTAGTTCTGGTAACGTTTACTTTTCAGGTTTGTGTCTTTTGTATCATATTAGAATTTCAAATAGTCCCAAATTGAGTTAACTTGTAATTTAAATTTAGTAGTTAAATATTTGTCGATATATCTCCAAGTTATGATATTTGCCAACAAGATTGATACACACAGTTTTCTTTGTTAATATTTGTTCTTTGGTTATACTTATAGGCGTGTGGAGAGTTTCTAGAAAATTCAGATTACGTAACAATACAAAGCTACATTAAGCGTTTGCGTACATATTTTGTTACGTATTAGAAGTTTAAATGGTCTGAAATTGAGTTAACTGATAATTTAAATTTAGTAGTTAAATTGTACTTTCGATTTAGCAGTTAAGTAAAAGCCGATATATAGTCAGTTTATGATATTCGACAACAAGATTGATACAAACAGTTTTCTTCTTTAACACAAATATGTTTTACAATATATAAACAACAATACAATTTACAATAACAGTTATTACCAATAGTTATTACACACAATGATTTATATACAAAAACTTTACAAATTTACAAGCAATATAAAGTTCTTCTTTCTTAGTCTGGAAC
>NW_013666016.1:373106-375655 GCF_000517525.1 Limulus polyphemus | reverse complement strand
GTACAATTCACTTAATCGAGAAGCTAGCTAGCTTTGTCTTTCATTATTCACCAGCCGCACACTCCAAGTTTTCCACCGTTGAAGTTAGGAAATGGTTTCGTGAAAATACTCATGTCCGATGAGAATCCACTGAAGTTAAATGATTTGTAATGTTCGAACTTTGTAAATGCTTCTGGTCAAATATCTGAAGTTTTCCGATTGATAAGAGTTATAACAATCACAGTTATAGCTTCCGAAGTTTATAGCACACTGACTATAGCAAACTAATAATATATACTGTTTTTGGTGTGTCCCGTTGGTTATATTTATAGGCAGGTGGAAAGTTTCTCGAAATTTCAGTTTTACGTAACAATACTGATGCTAACACAAGCATTTACGTATACACATATATTGTTGATTCTTACTCTCGAGAATCTTGTACAACTTTGGAGAATAGGCGTGAGTTTCGCAATACATATTTAACTGTATAAGCTATGTATATTTCTAAGTATAAATCTTAATCTAAACAAACGTCGATATTAAAATAAATATATAATAATAAATCCGTCACAACTCTCTCCTTAAAGAATTAAAAATTGGTTTTAGACAACTTTTAACTAAGATATTATATATATATATATATATATAGATAGATAGATGTACATTGGCAATAATACATTAAATATAATACATTTTTCCAAGGATTACAGAACTTCAATAACCATTACAGTATACTAACACAATCAATAAAAGAACCTTATGATCATAAAATTACATAGCACATGAAAGTGCATCAGCACAAATGTTATCAACCCTTTTGACATGGATTATCCCCAAGTCATACTCTTGTATCGAGAAACTGCAATTTAACAGTCTTATTTCTTTCTTTCTGTCTTTTTCCTTCTCTATTTCTTTCTTTTCTTTTGATTAGATATCCCATAGTGGGTAACAATACTAAGACCATGTCCTCAGGACGGAACTTACGTTCTTAAAAATCTGGCATAGGTTTCAAAAGAGCAACAGGAATTTTCTGGTTAGATTTTCTGACTAATTGACAGGTATGACAAGTTTTACAAAACTGAGAAACGCCTTGCCTAACTTTTGGTCAAAAGAAATGTCTCATTTTTTTCACATGTCTTGTTGACACCTAAACGACCTCCCGCGGGAAGTTCATGGACAACTTTCAATATTTCTGAACGATATGCTTTGGGAACAACGATTTGATAAACAATAGCCCAGTCTTTTGAAGCTGGTACATCAGGTGGTCTCCATTTCCTCATAAGCACACCATTTTTGGAAAAATAACAATTTGGATCTTTCTCCAGTTCATCCCTTGGGAGGGCACATTTAAACAGTGAAAAGATTTGCAGATCTTTTTCTTGTTCAGTGATCAGTTTACTTCAAATAAACGGAACTTCACTGGCTAAATTAGATCCCTCACCTCCATCGTTGTCCCTCACCGAGGAATTATCAGTAGGACAATCATCCACAAGATCCTCATCGGATCTAAAAATGTCTGAGACAAATCTATAACATCGTCCTCTGAATCTATGTCTATCATTTGTTTTTGGCTTAATTTCTTAACCTGAGCTCGAGTCACAGCACACGAGGGAAACACATCAGAATTCTCTTCAACGATAACATCATCCTTAGATGAAACAGTGATCGACTCGTTAACCATTTTAGGTTCGGCAACAACTTTTCCCCCAGCTAAGTCGTTTCTCAACAACAATGATACACCCTTAATTAGCAGAGTAGGTCTTACTCCAACCACAACCATCTGATGCTAAATAAATGTTATTAAGAGGAATATTAACAAAGCCATCCTCAATAACCTGAACAATAATAGACTCACCAGTGGCAGAACGCGAATCTAAAGGCAATATACCTTCTAACAACAATGGTGGAGTCGCCCCAGTATCACGTAGAATACATATGGGTATGTGATTGCAAGTGTCATTTGTCAAAGACACAGAACCAACAGACACAAAAGGTCTAAATTCCTCCCTGATTACATCAGCCTTTATATCAGTGGCCAAATCAACAACATTGGGTGATCTGGTGAAACTACGTCCATATGTGGACACAAACGTACTGGGTGTTGCCTCCTTTTCTTTTTTCTTTTTTAAACACCAACAATCAGACATAACATGACCAGGTGCTTTACAAAAATAGCAGACAGGTCTTGATGGTTTTGATGAAGTTTTAGCCCGACTGTATGAATATTTCGAACAAGAGGAGCTGGATTTTTAGAAGGATCCCCAACTTTAGTGGATTGATCAGATACAGGTTTTTGTTGAGATGGTAGAAATTTCTTTTTATGAAAAGTGGTTTTATGTGTTAAAGTGTAGTCATCGGAAAGAGCAACTGCTTCCTGTAGTGTTTCAACTTTCTTTTCATCCAAGTAAAGGTCGTCACGTGCACAACGTTTAAATTCTTCAATTAGACATAATTGTCTTAGTTTGTCGAAACTATTGCCAATATGCATCGAATTACACCATCGATCAAAATAAACCTCTTTTTCGTGGGCAAATTCCATATAAGTTTGATTATCTTGTTTGCAATAACCT
>NW_013666016.1:360468-372154 GCF_000517525.1 Limulus polyphemus | reverse complement strand
TGGTTAAATATCTGAAGTTTTTCGATTGATAAGCGTTATAATAATTACAGTTTTTTGGTGTGTCGCGTTGGTTATATTTATAGGCGGGTGGAGAGTTTCTCGAAATTTCAGTTTTACATAACAATACTGATGCTTACACAAGCGTTTACGTATGCACATATATTGTTGATTGTTACTCTTGAGAATCTTCTACAACTTTGGAGAATAGGCGGGAGTGTAGTTTTGTGCTCAACTCAAGCAAAACAAAAACAAAACCTTATACATTTACTCCTCGATATCTAATAATCGTTATTTGAAAAACAGAAACAAAAAACAACACCAAAACTCTTCTCTGTGGAAAATATCTTAAAATTCACATTATATATACGACAATAAATATTAAAACTTATTTTATTATTTCCATGTTTCCTATGTTGCCAATAGGCGTTTCTATATTTACTGAACCTGTTACAATTATTATATCTGTGGTTAATACCATCTGCCTTTTTACTAGGTCATAGATGTTGCTTGAAACTATTTTATTTGCATTAGCAAATATCTTTTTTTCTTCTTAACATTTCGTTGCTATAACGTCAAGATAACACCTGTTGCTTTAATAGGTGACAGACATTACTTTGTGGATATTTCCATTGCAATATATGAACAATATCTTTGTTTTCATAGCATGACACTTATGTTCTGTGTTTATTTACTTGGTTAACTGTGTTTCCTAGAAGGTTTGGTTGTTTCCCATTTTGTTTCTGTTAGATAATAGGTGTCATTCTAATGGTATATTCCGCTTCACCAAAAGTAACGTGGATTATATATAAACAACTGTTACCACGAAATGATAATCCTGAGTAATTTTCCTTATACAGCTAGTGCTTGTTGTAATATATACAACATGCAACATTTCTCGCTTAATTGAGTTGTTCCACATTCATTTTTTATGTGTTTTGCATTTCTTTTTTCAAGCTTTGTGTATAATTACTGCCACTTATTTTAAATCTTTGTAGCTTGCGAGACAAACGCCCTAACTACCATACCACGCTAGGCCTGAAAGCATGTGTAAAAGGGATTAATACACAGAAAATTCCCTAAAACGTCGAAGTGTTATTGCTTAAACAATCCACTATGAAGGTGGTCACGATATCAACTATGTTTCATTTTATTTTTATTATACGTGATCATGGTTTGTGAATTGTTTCTTACATATTTTCATTCTTCTGTGGTGAATTTGTTTTACACATATTTCAGTTATAATTTGTGGCTAACCTGTCTTTACTTTTTCTAGATAAAAAGTTTGTCTATGGTTGACTTCTTCATTCTTATGTCACATTTATCTGTTTCAATGATCTTTACTTCTTCACGTTATATATTCCGCTGTTATAATTAACAGTTATGTTTGTTTATCTTAAATCATAGTGGATATATCTGGTTAACTTTACTGTGTTAATTAATTATCGGTGTTCTTTGTTTAATTTTCTCAGGTTATGATTGCTGCTGTCAGTCAAGGAGAAGCTGAGGTAATCCATATTCGCATTTCAGTCACAGAGTTTAACAGATTTCCACCAGAATTTGAAAAGGAGCTTTATCATGAAGAGCTGCACGTGAATAACTCAGCAAATACATCTGTGTTGCGAGTTCATGCCCATGATGCTGATCTTGTAGCTTATAATTCTGAAATTTATTATTATCTTGGAAAAGAAGCACCAGATAAAATATTTGAACTTGACCCAAACACGGGCCAGTTGACTTTAATGGGAGATTTAAACCGATCACAACATTGTCTGGCGTTTGATGTGATTGCTGAAGACGGTGGCTCCCCCTTAAGACAAGCAAGAACACGTGTTGAAATAACGATCAAGACAATTTCAGGTATGCTTGTTTTAGTTTTTTTCTTACTTCGAATAGGCTTCAGGCTTTAGTATGTATAAAGAATTTCATATTATAAAGGGATGTCATGAATTATTTAGAATGACATTTAGTTGAACCCGACATTTTCAACTTTAGACCGAAGCGAATAAACCTAGAAAATGGACGGCGGTGCAACCCATAGATGAAATGTGTATAAATTTTCCCTCATTGACCAGGTTAGAAACAATGAGGCCAAAGTTCCATTTACTAGAGTCTATGGCTTACAAATTATCTTACGAAGATATTTCGCCTTATTGAATATAATTGTTCAGTCCCAAAGACATAACAAATATTTTTTTAAATAATCACCGTCTTGTTGTCCAACATTTATCAGGCTGCTTTGAAGGAATCAAGATAACTGATTAAAGTGACACATGTGATTTCGAGACAGGGAGACAGGTTATTCGGTGTTTAGTAATTCATAATTAACGGGGTGGGATCTGTTGTAAACTTTATGTTTTACTTATCATGTAACAGGTGTAAAAAGGGTTACATAAATATGTCATATATTTTTTTCTATTTTGCACTTGGGCGCTCAAATTTTTTGTTAATTTTGCTACTGTAAGATACGTTGTAATTTGCTAATATACAACTTACAAACCATGTAAGAAATACTTGACCTTTACCATAGGCGTAAACAGTAACAAATTCTGGTGATTTCCATACAGTAGGACCATATTCAACTGTATATTGTATCATTATTTAGATTATTTGAGAGGAGCTGCAGAACAATGGTTTTCGGCTATCTTATATAGGCATATTTTATTATAGTTGGATTTAAATGATGACTATTGTATAGAAACCAAGATTTAGTATACCTTGGTATTTTTGTTAGTTTTAAATGAAGCTGCAAATTGGACGTTCTATGTATGTTATCAAAAACCTCAATTTCGAATTTTCTATTTATTTTCATAGTTTTGTACTCAGTAAAAGTGTTTTCTAGATAAATTATTTTTCTTTGCTTTGCCAAAAAAGTCACTAACGCTATGGAGCGTAGGATGAGTCAAATACGATATTAAAATTATTGATGGTTCCTTATTGTTGGGCCCGGCATGGCCAGGTGGTTAGGGCGCTCGACTCGTAATCCGAGGGTCGCGGGTTCGAATCCCCGTCACACCAAACATGCTCGCCCTTTCAGCCGTGGGGGCGTTATAATGTGACGGTCAATCCCACTATTCGTTGGTAAAAAGAGTAGCCCAAGAGTTAGCCGTGGGTGGTGATGACTAGCTGCCTTCCCTCTAGTCTTATACTGCTAAATTAGAGACGGCTAGCGCAGATAGCCCTCGTGTAGCTTTGCGCGAAATTAAAAAACAAACAAACTTAATACTATACTTTAGCATTAGAACTGTTTCAATTTTATGATGGAATAATGTATGAAATTAAGTACAATATAAACAGGCTATTTTATTAACAACAATGTAAGGTCACTTTTCTCGTTTGGTTTTTAAGAACCTTTGGACATTCACACACTAAACGCCACGGATTCTTTGGTTTATGTTTGCTGGAGCCGACCCGAGTTTGGAGATGTGACAGGATATATCATTAAGTACCGTAAAGTTGGTGGTGAGGAAAGTGGTGCCACAATAGTAAACACAACTACCAGTGCGGCTGCCAAATGCATCACACTGAAAGACTTGACACCCTGGACATACTACGAATTCAGGCTTTATGGCTGGAATACAAATGAAACTGGTATGAGAAGCAACGTAAACCGGTTTTCAACAAGACGTGCTTGTAAGTATTTTTTACTTTAAATAAAAGAAAAAAATGTTAAAATATCAGACCTTTCATTGTTGACGGATATAAGGTTTGTAGCTAATGTATATGCATGAAAGAGATACATTTATGACTAAAACTGTTGTTCTGTAGGAAGGAGTGTGGTAATTTTTTGTTTAAGATGCTTCGTTTGTTATTGTATGCATCTTTGTAATTGACATTTTGAGTATGATGCATATTAATAAAATTTCCGAATTACATGATCTTGAATTATCTCAGGGTAGGATCACAACTAATTTCAAACCATAACCAGTTTTTTCCCTATACCTTATATTTCTGAGCTATATTTCAGTCAAGGAAATTTGAATCATCTGTATATAAAGCAACATTTAAGAAATATAAGGATATGAAAACAGTAGTAAAATTGCATTATATTTCTTTTATTTTTTTAAGTATTTCAATACATTACAGAGCTGAACTATGATTGAAAATTTATCATGAACATTCATCTGTGATTAGTTTATTATTTGAAGGTATTGTTCCTACAAACTGCATTAAATTGAAAAAACTTTCTAACATATGTCACATATATATCTCTAACAAATCTATAATATAAAAACAAAAAACTCTACCCAACAAAACAAATTCACCAGGTCACAGAGTAAAGTCTACTGTAACTACTAACTTTCAAGTACTCCTTTTTTACATATTTACAGTAGACTTTACGAATAGACTGTAAGGGTGGAGAATGGGTGTCATGTTAGTTTAGACAACTCGGTAGGAATTTTATTATAATGTATTTTTCTCTACAGTGTTAATAATATTATCTTATTAATTTGAGCTTTTAACACCATAACGAGAACTGGGATGCCAACTTCAGGGGGTTTTCTTATTCACCACCGCCAATGATTTTTCTTATTTATTTTTCACTTTTCCTCTGAGGGCAGTCATCTTCCCACCGCTGTCTCCAGGCAATGAAGGGTGATATAAATGTGGTAGAACAGTCACCTTCCCACAGCTGTCTGTAGGCAATGAAGGGTGATATAGATTTGGTAGAACAGTCATCTTCCCATCGCTGTCTGCAAGCAGTGATGGATGATATAGATGTGGTAGAACAGTCATTTTCCCACCTCTGTCTCCAGGCAATGAAGGGTGATATAGATGTAGTAGAGCAATCACTTTCCCACAGCTGTCTGCAGGCAGTGATGGATGATAAAGATGTGGTAGAACAGTCACATTCCCACCTCTGTCTCCAGGCAATGAAGGGTGATATAGATGTAGTAGAGCAATCACTTTCCCACAGCTGTCTGCAGGCAGTGATGGATGATAAAGATGTGGTAGAACAGTCACATTCCCATCTCTGTCTGCAGGCAATGACGGGTGTAATAGATGTGGTACGCTGTGGGCTTGAGAACCCACATCTTACTCTGTTATCTTATTTTTATTTCTATATTTTTATTTCACTATTTTGTTAGTTGTTCTTTACATGTGTGGATTTTCGAACGGAAGTTAAGACTGATAGACGGTATATCCCCACCAGGTTTGGTCCTGCTATTTGTATAGACGGTGTATCCCCACCAGGTTTGGTCCTGCTATTTGTATAGACGGTATATCCCCACCAGGTTTGATCCTGCTATTTGTATAGACGGTATATCCCCACCAGGTTTGGTCCTGCTATTTGTATAGACGGTATATCCCCACCAGGTTTGGTCCTGCTATTTGTATAGACGGTATATCCCCGCCAGGTTTGGTCCTGCTATTTGTATAGACGGTATATCCCCACCAGGTTTGGTCCTGCTATTTGTAAAGCAGTCCTTCTTTGTTGACGTAAATATTAACTTAACTATTTAGATAATGTTCATGTTACATATGTATATATAAGCTAAACGTTCTGTATGTATAAGTTATAGAATGTAAATAAGACCTGACATTTAAGAACGTGACTGAGACCTAATATTTACAAATCTTTATCCAAAACTATTCATTATATTCAATCCTCTCTAGAAACTCATCATCCCAATTGTAAAGTTGGATTTATAGGTCAAAAAGTTTTGATTGTCCATATAAACAACTGTCACTAAAATCTATACCGTTTGTCGTGGTAGTTTGGACTTCAGTCCTCGGTTTTATTGCATACGATGTGAATTATTTCGTTAATTTTGTATCAGGGTTAATTATTAATTTTATTTTGACTAGTATGGCTATGCATTGCTTGTGTAGGCAGCAGTATGCTTTGTCTGTTTGTTTGGATCATTCATGCGTTACATGGCTGCTATGGTAATACTCACAACTCTCTCATTTTGTTCTTTCATACCTTGTCTGAAATATCTTTCGCAATCGAGTGACCATGATTTCTTAGCACGAGGATCCTATTACACGGTGTCTAGTTCTATATAAAACGTCATAATTATACATTTTGGTTGCATTTGACACATATATGTGTTCGAAAAACCATGGCACCTGAATAATGAGATTGTCATGTATCTGTCGTAACCTTGAGTCAAAAGACAATTAAAATTACACTAACCTTGAAAAAGCCTGTCTTGCTTAACATTTGCAAATTACTTCTTTATAACACAAGAGTAATTGTAAGAAATACATAGGAATGACTTCTGGAGTTTCTTTTATGGCTTTTTATGCAAATAACGTTAACTACAGAGACATTTCTTGGGTTGATTTTAATAAAATCGCAAGAGAAAACATCCATGTAACGCGTATTTTGTAACATTTCAAACAAACTTTTGTTAAGTATGCGTAGGCATTATATAAGGAAGGTACGCTGTGTGATTTGTTAATGAACAAGTTATCAGAACAGTTAATCAAAAGCTAATCATTTCATTCTAAAATAGCTTAAGTTTGTTTTACTGGATTGAATTAAATGGAAGGAAGTTGTGTTAGAGAAAGAAGTTAATTTTCAATAGTTTTATCTGACAATTTCCTTTCTAAGTAGACTTATCACCGGAAATATTCATCTAATGTTTATCTCTCTCTTGATATATATATATATATATATAATGTATCAAATCTCCTATTAGCAAAAATACCGCATCATTAGATCAAAGTAGACAACAATAATTTTGTTACTTATATAATCATTAAATCAATAATCAACAGAAGAGTCAGGTAGTATGGATGTTTTTTGTTTGCATATATTCTAATTAAATAACAGACCGACAATACTCACATCACTCGCCGGTTTCAAAGATACTTGCAATCTTATTACTTTGTTTATTTGCTTCTTTATTTGATTTAGAGTCAGAAAGTTATTGTAAAAGTTAAGGTCCATGATTCAAACGACATTGAATAATGTCATAATTTCGTGTTTTTAAGCTCTTGCATAATCTTCAGAAGCAGTTGTTTTCAGAAAATTTTAGATATAATAAAGTTGCCGTCATAATGTTTTCTCTGCTTGAAGCTTAGGTAAATTTGAATATAATTAATACTTATTCTGTTTAGTATCGACAAGAACGTCTTGTCCACCTAACGCTATAGCAAACTTCTACACCAGAAGTTTATTTCCATATAAATTTCTTTGAATGCTTCAGTTGGTTTGTTGTATAAAGTACAGGAAATATCTCCAGTTGAAATCGGGCGTCTGATTCGGGCTTGTCTGCTATTTTATAGAAACTGGGTAACTGGAAAATTAATCATAGATACTTCCAAGGAGTTTCAGTTTTATTATTTAATGCGCTACGTACATAAGGTCTAGTTATCGTTAGCATTAACATTTTGAAACCATTAACAATTAACTCGCTCGGTTAATCATGACTATTAGGTCACTAATCATTAAAAAAAAAAAGTCAGACAGCATGAAATGTTTTTCACTTGGATTTATTTTGATTAAGATTCCGATGATAACAGAATTACAAAAATAATATTACTCACCGACCAAGATTTCAAAGGTACTTGCGATATGAAACGTTTAGTACTATTCCACATGTAAACTACTACAGTTGTTTCTTTAAAAAATGTATTTTACTTTGCTAGTTTCGACGTTTTACACTATACGTTTGTATTATTGTAATAGTTATTAAAATATATTTTACTACATTGATTCCATTAAATATTATATCATGAAAAGTGGCTGAAATTTACGTTTGTGGGCTTATAACGCAGAAATCGAAGTTCGATACTTGCAGTGGTCAGTGACAAACATGGCCTTTTGTGTAGATTTGAGCTTAACAACAAAAACTTCATCTGCAATCCCCTTTTACACCTGTTCTTAAAACAATTTTTGATATAAATTATAATGGTTTGTTACAGATTGTTCGTTGAATGTATGTCAAAATGGAGAGTGCCACGTGACCACTGATGACCCAGGTTACAGATGTGAATGTGCTGATGGCTACTATGGAGACATTTGTGACCAATTTGACCAATGTTCTTTGAAACCTTGTGAGAACCTCGGAGTTTGTAGACGTACTTCCAATAAAAGTTACAACTGTGAATGTCCTATCGGATTTTCTGGCCAGAACTGTACAATATTCAACCCTTGCGCTATACAGCCATGTGAAAATGGAGCGACCTGCGAGAGTTCCGTTAGCCATACTTACACATGTCGTTGTGCTCAGGGATTCTACGGCAAGACTTGTCAGAACTTTGACGCATGCATTTCTGGACCTTGCCGTAATGGAGGAACTTGTCACAATACTTCTTCTAACGGCTTCTCTTGTGAATGTGCTGTAGGCTATGAAGGTGAGTGAATTTGATGCTGTCAGAAAACACAAATTCCTTACACCAATTACAAGTTATATCATATGTTATGTGTAACGTAGGTACATTCTATAATTTTAGGTTATTAACATTAACTATCGCCTTGCAGGGTCTTGACCAAACGGTTTTTCAAAGAGAATGGCGAATATAGTTTTATTATAAAAGTTGACAGTACCCAGAATTTTATTGATTTTCTGATTATATTTAGTAGTATCACTTTCATAAAAAATTTAAAGGGTCAAAAGTTATTTAATTAAAGACAAGAAGCAGAATAATTAAAACTGTTTAAGTTAGATATACACCTTACAACTTATGATAATATTTTTCAGTGATTTGAGAATATGCATTTAACTTCTGAGGATAAGCTTTGAAATTGCGATCCAAATAGTGTTGCCTTGCTCTGTATTCGAATTCATGGTTTTTTTTTGGTTAGGTTTTGTATTGCTAAGTAACTAAAACAGACATATTAATAAATTGTCTACGACAATAATGTTGATTTTAACATCTAAAGGAAACAAAGAGTAATACAACAAGATCTCCTCACAATGGATGATAGTAAGAAAAAGGCGTTGCACAGAAAACTAGTGTGGGAAAGGTGATATGTATCCTAGTATGAAAGATATTGTAGGGAGACAGTTTGTCACCCTCAGAATATATTCGCAAGCCTTTTATGTGAAATAAAACTAGAACCAAAGCAAAAATGAAAAAAATGGTATTAGTAAGATATATACGTGCTCAAGTTAACAGCAGTGGTATCTAAAACTACCTATTACATTCTGCAATCGAAAAGTTTACGTGCTCATGTTAACAACATTGATAGTTAAAAGTACCTCTCACTTTCAGCAGTCAACAGATATACGTTCAAGTTAGCATCTAAAACCACCTCTAACCTTTTGTAGTCAGCAGAGATATACATGCTCAGGTTTACAACGTTCATATGTAAAAATATCTCTCACCTTCCTAAGTATTAACTTTCGTACCAAAACTACTTCACACCTTCTGCATTTAGTTGTGGGAAGGGGGCGGAAGAAAGGAAAACGACAAATTATAAACAGAATAAAATAAGTGCCATGATATAAAATACTGTTTAGATATTATTGATTAATTTATTTTGTGAGTGAATATTTTATTATTGTTATGATAAGAGTTAAAAGCAGATGATTGTAGGAAGTTGTGTTTATAATTCGTTGATGTTGAGACTATCGAACGTCGTGTGCAGTACATTGAAGTGGAGAATATAGAGATCTCTGGAAGGCGGGCAGATGATTAAGTGATAGAGATATAAATAGTGTGGGACAAGCGGAAACAGCAGACATACAATAGCAGAGAGGGAGAAAAGTTACAGACAAGGAAAAGTTCGGCGTGAAGTTAACTATCGTAGAAGTGATAGGCCTATCGATTGATATAGGCCTAACGTTTAATATGTTTGAGTAAGATTAACAGTAGAAAAGGAGATAAGAAGAATAATTATTCCGTTAAAGCGTGATTCTAAAGTAATTGAATTAGCCTGGGTGCACTTTGACAAAAGAAACAGAGGATATTTTGAAGAAAGAAGACCAAACCATTACGTCAACTCGCGCCACAATTGTACGTGAATCACACACAAAATACTAGTGCGATAGTAATAGAGAAGATAATTCGGCTTGCCAACTAAAATTCTAAAGCAATTGAATAAACCTAAGTGAACTTTTGACAAGAAGAGAACTATATATATATAGTGTTTAGGATATGTTTATAATATCTATGGTATTTAAGAATTTGTTGTACATACGTATAACTTGTTCGGAATATATATAGTATTTTGAAAACAAGTGAAATGCGTGCTGTTCATTCATCGTTGAATTTGTTGCCAACAAGTCACAGACACCTACTGTAGAAGAATCCTAAACCCAACAACAGCACAGTATATATTTATATTATTAAGAAGTATAAGAAAAAGCCTTTTTAACTTTGACAATTGTCAAAAATAATTATATTTAAAATTTTGGCAATAAGTTACCACAAAATGACGACTAGGATGATAATATACTTATCTCCTGAAGTTGGCATTCTAGAATTATAGTATTCATGTAGTTGTATGATCATCAAAATGAAACCTAAGTTACTAAAAATGAATATGAGCCCTAATTTATCATATTCACTAACTGTCACTGAGTTATACTGGTTCGAGGAATTACGCCCCTCTGAACCAGGGCAAATAACGATAATGAAAAACAAAAATACAACAAGACTAGGCATCTTGTAGTGGTGACCTAATACCGTATGTATGGTGTTTTTAGCTATCTTTTCTTCACCACAAGTGAACCTATATTTTCATAGATTCAGAATATGTATTTTTATAGTACTAATTCATTCTTCTGAACTATTCAGAAGGCAAGCTGTTAAAGATACAAAATATTAACATATAGCTCAATCTATCATTCGACTCACCACTTGTCACTAAGTTATATACATATATATGTTTGTGTTTACACACACACACATAAATGTAACAAATCACTACAATACTTGAACTGTTTTTTCCTGTTTTGTATTATTTTCTACCGGTTTCGTGACTTCATAGGTATATCACTATAGGATATAGCTTTTCACAGAATCTATATTAAAAACATTCAAATACCACTTTTCAACTAAATAAAAATAACGTACAGACATAAAATATCATCCTTATATAAAATAATTACATTCAAAAGTTATAGAAAACGTGTAGGTTCAAGAAATCAATTGAACACAAAGATACCATATTCTATAACCCAAACGCTTTCGAAAAGTGCACTTTTCTTTTTCAGTTTGCCCCTGAAATAGAAAGATCCACCTTTCGAAAGCGCTTTGGTTATAGGGTATTATATTTTTGTGATAAATACATTAAAATGTACTCAAAAATAAATCAATTTAAGCGTATCAAATATAGTTTCACTTCTTTTCTATTACTTTATAATTGTTCTTTTGATTAAAACTTTATTTTAATTACAGTTTTTCATGTTATTGTAGAAAAAAGTTTACTTCCATAATCTTTAACAATTTAGTAGAAAAATATATACCTCTTACTTGCTTTATTGTCCTTTTCATGACTCCTACACCATTACACAGTTCAGCTAACCTTACACAGATACTCATACTTCTACGTTCATACTTGTATCTGTTAAAAATGGCGCCAAAGTATGAAAAAATATTTTTTTCTGAATTTAAAATTTCCTTAAGGTATATTCTTCAAAATGTTTGTTGGCATATAATGGGGATTTCTCGGGAAATCTAGCATGGAGTGTATGTAAATTCATCCTTAATCTTAAATTATCTGTTTCACCAATATAGAATTCATCACAATATATATAATTGCAGTTATATAAATAATTAGTGAAAA
>NW_013666016.1:321287-359647 GCF_000517525.1 Limulus polyphemus | reverse complement strand
ACCATGAATACCAGTTAAAGGTGTTCCATTTAATAGCTAGTGTATTCACAGTACTGTGTTTACTAATTACCATGAATACCAGTTAAAGGTGTTCCATTTAATAGCTAGTGTATTCACAGTACTGTGTTTACTAATTACCATGAATACCAGTTAAAGGTGTTCCATTTAATAGCTTGTGTATTCACAGTACTGTGTTTACTAATTACCATGAATACCAGCTAAAGTTGTTCCATTTAATAGCTTTAATTTTGAATTTCATATCAGATATCTCGGTTTCGATTTATATACAAATTTCCGTCATTGTTATATAGTGCTAATTTAATCGCCTATATACAATTTATGGAATATATAGTATTAGATCTGTTAAATATATACATATCTTTATGTTTCCTCTCAATTGCAGGTGAACAGTGTGAGATTCACATCAACGAATGTAAATCTAATCCTTGTCTTAATGGAGCTAGATGTGAAGACAAAGTTTACTCTTTCACTTGTCTTTGTACCCCTGGATATCATGGAAACCTTTGTGAAGATGCGGGTATGAAACATATTTTGCTTTCATGAATACTAAGTTGAATGAGAGAGCTCAGCCATTAACATGTTGCACAGAGATAAATAAATCATTTGAAATAACACTTATGGAAAGGATTGAAGGATACAGAGACTACGAGCTAAATTAACTAATATCTCTGTACTTAATATTTATAGTAGTTACAAAATACAGTGGTCATTAAGGTTGTCAGCTAAAGTTATTCCATTTAATAGCTAGTGTATACACAGTACTGTTGTTACTAATTACCAAGATTACCAGCTAAAGTTGTTCCATTTAATAGCTAGTGTATACACAGTACTGTTGTTACTAATTACCAAGATTACCAGCTAAAGTTGTTCTATTTAATAGCTAGTGTATACACAGTACTGTGGTTGCTAATTACCAAGATTACCAGCTAAAGTTGTTCCATTTAATAGCTAGTGTATACACAGTACTGTGGTTGTAACTTTAGCTGGTAATCTTGGTAATTAGGTTCCATTTAATAGCTAGTGTATACACAGTACTGTTGTTACTAATTACCAAGATTACCAGCTAAAGTTGTTCTATTTAATATCTAGTGTATACACAGTATTGTGGTTACTAATTACCAAGATTACCAGCTAAAGTTGTTCCATTTAATAGCTAGTGTATACACAGTACTGTGGGGTTACTAATTACCAAGATTACCAGCTAAAGTTGTTCCATTTAATAGCTAGTGTATACACAGTACTGTGGTTACTAATTACCAAGATTACCAGCTAAAGTTGTTCCATTTAATAGCTCGTGTTCACATAAGACTGGGAAAATATAAGCAGAGTTGAAAATGTAATACTGATTGGCTGTCTAATAGACGAATACATTTCTTTACTGATTGAAATCAGGTAAAACTGTATTAAAAGACAAATAACTCTGTATATTTGTGGCTTAGTCGATTTTCTTACGTGGAGTGTTAATTACACTATCTTTCCACCTACTTGTAATAAGGTCAAATGAATGAAAGCTATCTGAGGTACCTTGATACTGGAACCATCATAAAATGACACCCCTAATACAGCTTTATACATAACTAGTGGCGAACCCGTGGACCTATGGCCCACGTTTACAGGGCCCCTAAAATGCAAATTTAATTAATCTAACCAACTTATTTGCTTGCTCTAATGTAAATCAAACCCAAAGTTGGGGTCCGTTTTCGGCAAATCCTCGTAAAGGTGTTTTCGCGAAATACGAGGGTTCCCTGAGGGGTTGGGTGAAAAGTTTTACCTTTATGCAAATCTCGGGGCCGAGACGATTCGTTTGGCGCTATTTAGCGAACCCATAGGCCCATGGCCCACATTTATAGGGCCGCTATAATACAAATTTAATGCTTGAACTACTATTTTGCACCTTTTCAGTTTAATGATAATTGCCGCTTTAATGCAAATTTAATTCTATTAACCAAGTTACGAACGGTATTTCGTGGGTCTACTTATTCACGTGCTCTAATGTAATTCAATGCCAAATTTGGGCACCGCTTTCGGGGAGTCCCTGTAAAAGTGTTTTCCTGAAGTACTCGGTTCCTGAGTAGCTGAGACGATTCGTTTGGCGATATTTAGAAGTTGGTGAGTCCAGCAGTTTAGGAGTAGTTACGTGACACACACATAGACACACAAGAATCAGTTCATGTTTACTTTATTAATATAAGGTATTGAAATTATGATGGAAACTCGTAACTTTAATAACAATAGTTACTAGCTCCCGAGTTTACCAGTTACAGTGGTTACTAACTACTACCCATAGTAATTATGAATTGTAATGGTTTAATTTTAAACTGGATACCGATCTTATAGTTTTCTAATAGATATTTTAGTTTATCAAAGTTTTCACCCATTACACTTTACCGCGTTGATTATAATCACACATACACTTTAAAAGGTGTAAAACGTCATTGATTAAGAATCAACAACATTATAACGTTTTTTTTTGTCACATTCACTCAATATAAAAGAAGAGAACCGCAAGAAAAATTATTTTAGAACTGTAAGAACAATGATCTTTAATCAAGGAACCTCTAGTTTGCTTGTACTCGATTTAAAAACGAAATAAATAAAACTCTGTCTATATATTCAGAAAGAGTAAGTAAGAAAGAGGAAAAAAAAGATATTTTCTTTGAATATTTAACTTATCTAGGATAACAGGACTTTGTAATGATTTAATCCCAACTTCTCTACTTCCGGTATCTTTCTTATGTCATACAGTTCTAGAGAAAACATTTTCCAGGCGTGATACGTGATACAATGTAAAACCAGAAAGGAGAAATTTTGTTAATTCTAGTGTACTTCTAGATCCAAAATTTTATAGATACTGGACTACTCGGATATATTTAAGATTTGCATAATAATTCAGTTTAAATGTGTTCATTTTAACACTGTATTTACGAAAGATAATTTAATTTTATCTGGAAGAGGAGAGACAGCGATATAAATTTTAAGATCCAGAAATAATGAGCTAATGTCTTTATTTAACGAGTTACTTGTTTATTGTTTTAACTAATCACGTGTATAATAAGCAGCACGGTCAACAGAGAAAGGTTCCTCTATGAACGATAAAATTTCTAATACTTTTGTGAGGGTTTGTGTTATGGACATAGTTTACCAAACCAAATAACTTCATAATATATAGAACTGCGAGTTGAAACTGCGCTCGGTTAAATTTCCACTTTTTCACAAATACATCCAACTCCTATGATTAAACTGATTTTTTATAGTTTATTTATATAAAAATAACCATCGATTAATTGATTATCTGAGAACTTCAAGATTTTCATGACTTTGTATTACATGAATTTATTTCTTATTATGTGTAGGGAGAATGTTGCTACTACCATAAATAATAATGCTTGATATGGCTGTACCGACTGCATGGGGTGATAACAAGAAACTGTTAAACTAAATTCCATGGCATTAGTTTAATGGAAGCTATTAACATTGTTTTAGAGAGGAAACTACCATCACATGTTTTAAAGAATCTGGTTGATTCTGTAAAGTAAAGGTCTGTTCCGAATAATAGGGTTGCGATCCTAGAGCTAATGTTGGTTACTATGGGTGTCACTTTCTTATTTGGTGTGGTTTATTGGTTTTTGTTGTCAAAAAAGTCATGATATCTAATCAAAAGCACCTTAGGTATGAAAAAAAAGGTGCGGCCAAAAAAGGATTGAGTGTACGACTTAAAAGAATGAATTAAAATTGGCGGCCAAATTACTAGCTACACTTATAGCATTGATGAGAATTTTACAACAAATATTCATTCATTAGTTAGCTAAACCGCGTATTTAACTGCCCACAGTTAAACAAAAAACGCGGCCTTGTTTAGAAATTCAGAATGAGGTATGTGAAGTAAACTAAAACTTATAGGAGTATCTTACTTGCGTTTTGTTTTCGTACATATTTTATATAATATGTACGAAATTATTATTTCATTATTTTCTTGCCAAATAGTTCAGTGTCCACCCTCAACAGAAAGAACAGCGCAAGGAGCATTTTATTGGAATACAACTGATCATGGTACCTATTCAGTGCAGGATTGTCCATATGGTATGTCTGACTCCAGAAAGGAAGGATTTGTCCGAAGATACTGTCATTTGTTGAGCAATGGCTTGGTTAAATGGGAAGCTACCTACGTGAAGAATTGTAGAGGAAAAGTAAGTACATTCTTGTCACTTGTTGAGCAATGGCTTGGTTAAATGGGAAGCTACCTACGTGAAGAATTGTAAAGGAAAAGTAAGTACATTCTTGTCACTTGTTGAGCAATGGCTTGGTTAAATGGGAAGCTACCTACGTGAAGAATTGTAGAGGAAAAGTAAGTACATTCTTGTCACTTGTTGAGCAATGGCTTGGTTAAATGGGAAGCTACCTACGTGAAGAATTGTAGAGGAAAAGTAAGTACATTCTTGTCACTTGTTGAGCAATGGCTTGGTTAAATGGGAAGCTACCTACGTGAAGAATTGTAGAGGAAAAGTAAGTACATTCTTGTCACTTGTTGAGCAATGGCTTGGTTAAATGGAAAGCTATCCTCGTGAAGAATTGTAGAGGAAAAGTAAGTACATTCTTGTCACTTGTTGAGCAATGGCTTGGTTAAATGGAAGCTACCCACGTGAATAACTATAGAAGAAAAGTAAGTACATTCCTCCGACATTCAGTGTAATATATCTGTCAGTTAAAGCTTGATAGAACAAAATATAATGGACACATTCCTGCTTTGTATTATTTTAAAGAAGTTTACTAATTAATATTAGGTTAAATTTTATGAAGTTTATAATCACTTAATGATTTCTCATTGCATGGATTATTTCTTGTAACTTTAACACTGTTTAAAATCAATAGAATGTTAATATTATAGCCAGAAGCTACTGCAGATAAAAAATCGTGTATAAAGGCAATTCTAACTTTTAGGTGTCGAAACACTTTGTTTTGAATTTAGTGTGATAATAAAACGGATGTTCTCTTTAGTTTTCACTTGTTTTGAATTTAGTGTGATAATAAAACGGATGTTCTCCTTTAGTTTTCACTTGTTTTGAATTTAGTGTGATAATAAAACTGATGTTCTCCTTTAGTTTTCACTTGTTTTGAATTTAGTGTGATAATAAAACTGATGTTCTCCTTTAGTTTTCACTTGTTTTGAATTTAGTGTGATAATAAAACTGATGTTATCCTTTAGTTTTCACTTGTTTTGAATTTAGTGTGATAATAAAACGGATGTTCTCCTTTAGTTTTCACTTGTTTTGAATTTAGTGTGATAATAAAACAGATGTTCTCCTTTAGTTTTCACTTGTTTTGAATTTAGTGTGATAATAAAACTAGATGTTATCCTTTAGTTTTCACTTGTTTTGAATTTAGTGTGATAATAAAACAGATGTTCTATTTTAGTTTTCACTTATAAGCGATAGCAACGTGATTTGCATTCTGTCTCTCACATTCCAACATTTTCCCAGGATTTTTATGTCGCGGAACAACTCACAGAGGAATTGATGTCTTTCACGGAGGATCCGACCAGAATCAACTGTGAGAAATTACAGGAAGCAACCAAACAAATCGAGAAAATTGTAGACTATGCTTTATACGATAAAAAGGTGTCTTTCTTTTTGGAGTAAACACTTTATTTTTGACAATTTGGCCTTTCTAAAACTATTAGATTTGTGTGAGTATGATTTACAATGCAGAATTTATAACGGGATTTTATTCATTATTTTTGGTTAAATTTGTTAATTATAAAGGTACTATCCCGATTTAACTGATGTATCATATACGTAAATAAGACACATTTCTAGAACGAACATTGATTATTTGAATTACTTTGAACTGACAATATATATTTACTGTAATAATATTTATATTCATTCGTTTCTTAAAGCTCAATAGGTGCAACTGTTATTATCATATCGGACTTCATGTTTCTGAAGATTGTAGATCAACATTTGATTTTAGACATTAAGATATTCTTTTCTTCACGACAATTCAGAAAGTTTTGATTAGCTGTATTTAATTTTCAGGCAACAAGGGAAGGTTAAATATCTCGTTAATATTGCACTGCATGATATATTCTTATGATATGTGTTGACTTTACAACAACCTGTTTCAACATAACATAAAAGAAACGGATATTTAACTGAAAGTTATGATTAAATGAAAACACACATATTCATATAAATGTCACAGAAATAATTCTTAGTAGTTGCTGATAACATTCGTTGAATTATAGTTTGTGATAATAGATATTTTAACTTTGGTTGTAGGGATTTTCGATATAGCACGAAAGCTCAATTTTATTCAGTTATCATGAAACAATTCATTCTAAATCCTAATTTCCAAAGCTTGCTTTTGTTTGTGTTATGCTAACATTTTTCACTCAGTTGAGTCTTTAACGGAGATGTGCCTAATAGTCAACATCACTCAGTTGAGTCTTTTAATAACCAACATATGATTTCACCTAAATTTCAGACTGGTGGTAAAGAAAACATTAAACTAAATTCAAATTAAGCTTTAAATAGTTTATTAGAATAGTTTCGTAAATTTAACCTATTTGTTCGAAAAATGATTTAACCAGTTTCTCATTCATACTTTTTGATAACACAGGCCTGCTGTGGTTTTAATATCTTGAAATGTTTACATGTTCTACAGAAATTCCTGTGTACTTAATCCGAAAATGATGTCCCTTTTTCTCCATCACTTACAGAGTTTTCATTAAACGTCAGTACACAAAAGAAAGACCACAACACGTGGTTTTGAGACTAAAAGACGTAGATTTCACAAAAAAAAATCAGGATGGAGAAGGATGCATATTCGTTTGACATCAATGTTCTTCCCTTTAATTTGTTTGCATTTTTGTTAACAAACATAATAATAACAAATTTTCATTGTAGTAAATGAAATAATAATTTGATCTAAGTAAGAGTTTTTTTCTTCCCGATTTGTAAAAACTCCTTGCGTGATAGAAAAAAATGAATAATATTTTTGAAATATGCGTGGCTGAATTATGGGAAATCCGTTATTAAAACCCAAACAACTTTTATGAAGTTTACAATTGCAGGCCTGTGTTATTAATTTACTGTAATCGTGATTACTTGTTTGGTTTCAATTTTATAAAAATATTAGAAAACACGTGCATTCAGAGAATACTAAGTCTTTTATTATTTATTTCTCATTAATTATTTAATTCTGGAAATAGTTTTAACATTATCATGTTTCTTACATGGAGTTTTCAGATGTTTGTTTGTGATTAATCTCGTGTAGTACTGCCTGTTGAAATTCACATTTTTATCCAGTTATTACATTTTTCAAAGTCTTAAGTGTGCTATTAGTGAGCGAAAATAAAAAATAACTTTTGAATTTTATTATAAGTTGCAAAGTCTGAAAGTGTTGCTGAAACTAACGCAATACTTTGTGATTCCTGCTTGAACAATAAAGAAAGATTTTTGAATACAGAGTTCATTGTAATTGCACGCTTTCGTATTTAAAACACCTGTCTATTTCTCAGAGTAAATTATTCATCATGAACATAATAATAATATCATCCAACTATTATCTCTAGATTGCCCAAAGAATGTTTTCAGTCATAAGTAACATGCTAGCTGTAAACGACAGTGTCCTGGCCGAAGCAGACGACAGTGAAAACACCACGAGCAGGTTCGATTTGTAAAATATATCAAAACGATAATTTGCTTTATAAATACTGAAGCTCATTCTGATTATTATTTATCATATTTCGCATATTCTAAAAATATCTACTTATTTAATGCAAAATAATATCTTGTTGATGACGAAGCTGTAAAGAGAAACATGGAGTATTAATGTTTTGTGAAGTTATAAGCATTTTCCTTTCTTTGCATGTTTGGGGTTATTTATTATTTAATGATGCAATCACATGAACAGTACTCTGAGTTTTTCATCATATACGTTATCAAGCTTGAGTATCGTATGTGTAACATTTGCGAATATGTCTGTAAAAGCTATATATAGTATTAATCGGATATACTTATTTTTTCTTACAATAGTAGAATAATGAACACGAAAACATGAATTTGAAAATTAGTGTAACATAACAAAATTGAAAATCTTCCGTTCAGGTGTGAGTATTTGGGATCAGAAAATTTTCTTTTATTTTCTAGGTCAACACTCGTCTAGCTAGCATGTCAACATTCTAGGAAAAAATTTTCCTGCAGAAACTAGCAAAACATCATTATAAATGAATGAACATGTTATGACTAAAGATAAATTCATAAGTGTCAAAAGTCAAAAGCCTTGCATAGTAAATGGTATTATAAGTGTCTGTTTTTTCATGTTTGGTATTATCGGCTACCAAAGCTGGCAGAAAATTGTAAACCAAGGTGTATTGAGCAAGGAAAGGCACTTTCATAAAACATATTGAATTATCGCACTTGTACTGTTATGATTATTTGAAAAATTCGCTCAAGTCAAACCACGTGATGCTTGTACGTATTAATGCCATCTTTATACAAAAACAAAAAATAGAAAAACAACATTTCTAGCAAAATAATTTTGTTAATTGACTATTGCAAAAATAATTTCTTTATAACTTGTTTTCTTTCCTTAGGTTACTTGAAGTGGTGGATAAGTATACGGCCCAAGTTAAACTTGAACAAGGACAAAGCGTAGTTCTTAATACGCACAATATTGCACTGAAAGCTTTATCCTGGGGCCATGAACTTTACTTTAACGCTGAAGAGTTTTTGACTTTCTCACCAAACTACCAAAACTATGAAGTAAAACAAAAGACTGTATCTAAAATTACAAATAACATTACTACTCAGAGTAATGAAAGGAAAGAAGTAAGTAACTCGGCTACTTCGAATGATGATAAAAATAACTTATGTTTTTTCGTATTTAAAATCTTAGATTTCTGCATCAGTATTACCTTTTACAGAATTACATTGGTGCACATTTAAATGTATCAAATCAGTATATGTTTTCAAAGACGCTTTGGTGAATATAAAATATTTATTAGTACATTTTTTTGTAAATATTCTAGAACATTTATACTAGTGCCTTATAAATCCGTTTTGTTTGTAGTTAAGCACAAAGCTACACAATGATATATCTGTGCCGTGCCCACCACGGGTATCGAAACCCGCTTTTTAGCGTTATAAGCCTTCAGGCTAATCGTTGAACCACTTGGGAACCTTATAAATCAGTGTGAGGAATAATGTATTTACATGTTAGGAGTTTCTATAAATGTATTTCGTTTTACAAATAAATGTATTTGTGTTTTCTGGAGTCTCAATACAGTTATTACGCGCAGTAGTGGAAACAGACTGATATCAGTACCGGAGTTGTTTGACGATGGAGATGCTCGGAAACACGGGATCTAACATCAGGGAAGGGTGGGTGGCTCATGAGATAAATGCACACGTTTCTATTCAGTGTCTTATGATTATCATAATTATCATAACTAGTAACTAGGTAAGAGATAGGTAAGGGACTTTTTACAAAATAAATTATTTATTATAGGTAGAGTCCTTTGTATAAAATACATTTTCCAACTGTAGTGGATACATAAACGCACCATCATATTACTTAATTATATTTATACTTATATTTTTAAGTTGTTAAATTATTTCTGAGACTGATAAAAATGGCTACAAAAACACTAATTTTTATACAGTCATTGCGCAATGGACAGCCTAAGCGAAGGCATGAGTCTAAAGCAACGAGATTACAAATAATTAGCTTCTGATCGAAACAAACTATTTGCATAAAGCAGAACTAAAAAACCCCAAGAAATGAGTATAGCTGATTTAATATACTGTTCTTACGTTCTTGTTTATAATGATTATAATGCATTGTTTCATCAGTTTGATGTCGAATTTCAGTTGTAATGTCAATAATATCTCACAAGGTTCGGCCATCTTAGAAAGGATAGGTTAGCCCTAAATCCATATACTAAGATAACAATACAAAATAAAGCGTATAATAAAACTATATAATAATAGAAATGCAAATAGATACAATAAATATTAGGAATCATAATACGCTAATATCATAATGCAGAATGGTAAGTGTGATGCTTTCGACGTCCGCCGATCATCATTTCTACTCCCCGTGAAACAGTTGAAAGAACTTCTAATTTCGCCTTACATAACTAGTATTATATATGTCTTTATTTAGGTGTATTCAGGCAATTTGTTTTATTTTTGTTCTTGTAAAGTGTATATCAGAAGGTACGTTAATCCATTTGTTTATTTAAGGTTTATATAATATATCTTTTGGACCATTTTCTGTGTCAGTCCTCCTGGAGTGAGGTCATACTGATTCCAAAGGAGTGGTACAGAGACTTGTAGAAGTTGGTATGGGTTGTAGATTAACACCCTTTAATATGCTTATTTGCACAGATCGTCTACGTAATTAAACTAAGGTTTGTGCGACACCACACTAGATCCTCAGTGTAAAACTAAAAATGGCAGATCAAAATGATTCTTTTACTTATTATTCCAATCTCCCTCTTTACATATTGTCTTCGTCTCGTATAGACGTTTGGAATTCTTCGCTCTGCCTTAGTAGCCAGTAAGAGTTGTACTGAAAAATCTGAAGTCGATCAGTAAGTCCAGACATACATATTGTATGAATAGATAATTTTGTTTTCATTTACATAATTGAATGTATGCATTTCCTTTGTTCTCATAACTGTTTTTAACTCTGCATAATTATTCTGAAACCTTTGTTTTGGGGATGCTTGATTTTTATCTGTTGAACATCAGTGTGCCTGTTGTTATGGTATGTGTCTACCATTAATTGGTTATATACATTTCTACTCTCCTCCTTGATGTAAATGTACATTGTACTCCTTTTAATCGTATATAATGTACGTTTGCAGTACTCTTTACGTTAGGAATAAGGGCACACAAATCAAATGAACCATCGAAGGGTTCAACCAAATTCAGTCAACAGGTGTGCGGGAATATTTAAGACCTCAGTAATAGTGAAAGTACGAGATTAAGTAAAGAAAACTCAGGGGAGTCACTAAACAATTCTTTCTTTCTCATTAAAACCCTGCAAAACATCACAAAATGCATACACAGGACCCTACCTCTATAAAACAGTAAAAAAGAAATACATATCATTCTACCCAAATGTTCCAGTCTGAACTGATTAAAGGTTCTTGAAATCTCTGTGTATCTTTGTCAAATAAGGATGAACAACATGAGATGGTCAATATTCAGGTTTATATGGCATGGCCTGAAAACAAGACATAACTTAGAATAGCAACAACTGGATAGTGTGACATTACTTAGATTCTTATTACTGGAGATCATTAATGAACTTCTACAGCTAACTAAAGTCTAAAAGTGTAACTGAATTATGAATATTATGTGATAGAACTAAAGTGATAGAAAGGTATGTTTGATATTAAAGGTATCACATTTACAATAGTATGAGTTACACTTTCTCCACATATTATATCATGCATTGTTCGACATTAAAATCTGATTTCTATACACGTCTTCTTCTATAGATAAATATATTTATTGTTAAGAGTTACAGCATAATTTGTAGACACGACTTCTCCAGTAAATAGGACCAGGCGAGGTCAAGCGGTTAGCGTGAAACCGAGGGTCCGTGATACGTTTCCCGTTGCCACAAAACCAATCTCTGCACTTTGGGGCCGTGGGTGTTTTATAATAGTGACGATCAAATCCTTCCATTCAGTTTGAATAGCCCAAAATTCATATTGGGTGCTGTTGAGTATCCGACCTCCCTCTAATCTATCAGTATATAATTAGGAACGGCGACACAACTAGTCTTTGTGTAGCTTTGCCCAAACCTCTGAAAAACAACATCAACAAACACAAATCCTGTAGTTAAATAATTCGTATTGTTAAGGTTTGTCTATTGACGAATCCTTTGATGCTCTAAAAGGAGACAGGTAAATACATGTGATACGGTATCAAAAGCGTTTGAGATTATGGCTTCACTTAAAGTTTAACAAAATAAATTATCCTCACTCTCTAACCATAGTAGGCGTTGTCTGCAAATGTTATTATTTGATTGAATAAGATGTTATTCTTTGTGCTTTTTTAAGTTTTATAATCTGTTATGTCCTAGCTTAGGAAATATTTTTAAAGACTCTCTCGACAGCTTCTATGGGCACGGTTATCAGTAATTCCTGAAAGAAAACCATCAGTATTATTCTTTATCAAATCTCTCGATAGCTCTTATAGAAACGGTTGTTAGTAATTCCTGTAAGAAATTTACCAATATTGATATTTATCAACTCTCTCGTCAGCTTCTATAGGAACAGTTATCAGTAATTCCTGTAAGAAAACCACCAGTATTATTCTTTATCAAACTATAGAAACGGTTGTCAGTAATTCCTGTAAGAAAACCACCAAGATAAAGAATACACAGGAGAAGTTCGAGTCAAATTTGTAGTTTATAAGAACGACAAATTATTTCGGAGTAGACTTGCAGATCCTAAGAGTTCATGTAGGTATCTGTATTGTTGGCCTATAAATATATGTATAGCTTGCAACTTTTGTAGTGGTGGAAGTATGGATAGAGATTATAGTATTTACACGTATGATATACTTGTTACTTGCTTTAGGTTTACAGTAGCACACAAAACCAGATCTAAAAATCGAAGTTTGTATTATCAAAGAAATGGATAAATGTCAGTGCTTAATCTTTTCGATAAAATATACAATGACAAACAGACGTACACATGATGTTAGGAAAACACGTAGGTTCAAGAATTAAATTTAACACAGAAATACGATATCCTACAACCCAAGCACTTTCTAAAGGTCGAAACAGTTTGGCCTGAAGAAGAAAGGCCCACTTTTCGAAAGCACTCAGGTTAGAGAGAATGGTATCTTTGTGTTAAACAGAAAGCATTGATAAGTTGATAACCATAAAAATTTAAATGAGCTAGCAGGATATTGTAGTACAATGTGAAAATCGTAGTTTATTCGAAAATAATGAAATTAACACATACAGAATCATCTTAGAGATTCGATATAGAAAGATCATAGTTTAGCTGATTGTTGTGTGACAGAAACTTTCCTAAATAACTTAAAACACTGTTTTCCACAAGAATTAAGACATGGATACGAGGTCTAAGCAGACTCCATTTAGACTTCCGTTTGGTACAACCAATTTGAAAAATAAAATGACGAGTACAATAATCAATGCATCATATCCAATACTTTTAGTTAGTAATCGAAGCTTATATGATTAATTCTGTTTGTTATCTGAATGTTAGTTATATGCTACAAGAATATAATTAACCCATTCCGTGATTTGCTCGAGACAATTCGTGTTTAAAAAAATATTAATTAAACTTATTTCAGGAAAACCATTTCTCGTCGTATTTTTAATCATTTGCCCGAGTTTACCATGCAATCATGTATTACAATAAGCTATCAAAAGGCGAAATAAAAAATCTATCTTTTATGAACTTATTTCCAAAAACAAAAAACTTGACATGGAAAAGGTTACCAAGCGAATGTCTTTTACCTTCTTCATTATTATAATCACCGTATTTTTTATGTAAAACGTTAGACTATGGATATATCATAAAAGTAGTCGAGGGGCATTTTCAATGTTTTCTGAATGGGCAACAGTACTTACATTCTGTTGAATTAACAGACTTGCATGAAATGTTTATGAAAGAAAAAACACCAATAATAGTCAGTCGATGAAATAAAGTGGGATATTTGGTAACTTTACTTCTTGAATTTATGTATACACATACAAATCAAAATACAGCTCCAAAATAAGTAAAGTTCTCTTTAAGCCTAACTGCTCTGTAAATGCTCTTTTTAAGTCCAATTAGCGCTATAAGCTATTACGTGTGCTTTCTTACGTTTAAATGACGATATAGGTAAAGAGCACATGAGTACAACAGTATATCATCCCAACTAGTCCAGCAACTTTCTTCAAATTGTGAAAAAAAGCATTAAATTTTGCATGCCTTTACCCCAAACAGCAGCCGTCTCTTATTCCCATATGGCAGACATCGAAAACCATCATTATTAATTATATGCTTCATGTGCACATAGAAATGACATCTAAATATTTAAAAATTTTGCCTACTTATAGAATTTCATTTGGAAATTCGTATAAATGCAAGATTTTTCCCAAACAACCATACTGAATTCCAACGAGACCATAATCAAACATCAGTTTTGTACAAATCTACACTTTTAATCTAAATAGAAGTGTCATCATGATACCCCAAACCACATTCGCTATCTTAGATAATTTAATTATATCATTTAATTTAGTGAATGATGCTTCCAAGCTTCAATATGGCTATTAGTTGACGTATAAGATACTATACAATACAAATGTCGTACTCGATCAAATGATAACATCTCAGAAGGCATTTTTCCTACATTAAAATAAAACTTTATTGAAGCATGTTTAAGTAGCCACACACAAAAGTCTTGAAACAAATAGTTATATCAATTATAAAGGATGTGTATTAAGATGTATACTGGTTAAATGCGTACCACAATGTGAAACATCATCCATCATCAGTGTAAACTGTACTCAAACTCAAAGGGAAAAAGTAAAAATCACAGTTAAGGCACTTAAAAGTTAGAAAGTATCCAGAGATTATTGCCATTTATGCAATAAGTATCACATGATGCATCCAAATACGTGTATAGTCTATACTGATGTAAACAAAGGCAATGTAAATGCATGACATTTAGTGCAGCATTTGCAGGAGCATAGATAGCTCATTCTCCACAAAGGTGCTTGATTACAACCCCACTCACCTGGAGTCGGCACATCATGTTCCGGCACTAGTGATTGACCCCATATATGCTCAGCCTGGTAAGCAGCTGTTTTTGCATGAAACTCAAGATCGGTTTGCATTGCTAGAATGTTTTCCTCTTGTTTCTGTTCCTTGGGCAAAGTGTGCTTATTGGGCCTTGTTCGCGTTAATAATTATGCAAGTGCAGATGTACAATAATACAATGAAACATTCTATTCATGCAAGATTCTCCTTCATGATTTCTTGTGGTGTTTCTGAAAAATTTGAAAATGCTGTAGTTATATCAGGGTATGCTTTCCATGTCACAACTTCAATTTCCTTTCCATATACAAAGAAGGCTGGCACAGTATCACAGACCATGAATGCGAAAGCTTAGGTATTTAGATGATACTTCTATGAATATTAATAGTAATAGTAATATTGGTTTTTAATGATGGCCATGATGCTGGTGCCTGTTTGGAGAAAAGTCTTTGTCAAAGCTTAGGTATTTAGATGACAATTCTATGTGCATTTTAAACGTATGGTTTGAGCAAGGTTTGTTTAGAATGTTGGCCATAATGGCGCCTAACAGTGGCACAGCGGTATATCTGCTGACTTATACCGCTAGAAAGCGGTTTCAATACTGGTGGTAGGCAGAGCACAGATAGCCCTTTCTGTAGCTTTGTGCTTAATAACAATCAACGACAGCCATATTGGAATCCAAGATGGTGAATGATTGGGGAAAGATCTGCAATGGGTCTTACTTTGTTATGAATCTTCATCTAAAAAAATCTACATATATATGAAAATTTTCATGCTTTCCTTACAATTAGAAGAATTTTGGGTGCTTTTATGATGGACGCCACGATAATGAACACCGAAAACTAATAAAACAGTAGAATCCAACAAGCCTAACATTTGCAATAAAAACTACTTATACTGTCAATGCGTTTTTTCCTCGTTCATTAAAACAACAACAGTTATCCATTAAAAATGAGGCTTAAGTATTTCATTATAATCATGATAATAAATTTTTCTTCATTTTCAGTGCGATGGTGCGATTAACTCCAAGGTGAAGGATAGGGAAATTAACATCAAAGGAATAACCATTAACTGAAAAACATATGTTTTTAGTTTTCAACATCTTTGTTTTGATGAGCGTAATGCTATCTCAAAACGCGGTTTTCTTAATATTCCTAAAGATGCATGTCCGTGATTCAATTCGGTAGGCAATTAAAACTGTAAAATAGTTGAGCTAATTCAAAAACAAAATAGTAGTTTGAAGAAAAGTGTAACTAAAGAAACAATATAAGATTATTGATGATGATATGGTAAAGACAACTGAGGCAAATGCGACGCGTCCTTATTCTAACAATAATAGATGACTATTCGATGTTAAAAGGACAGTTTTTCTTACAGAAAATAAAGAATAAAAAAAGTAATAATAACATTAAATGTAATAAAATATATACTTAGAAAAATCAATTTAATCGTGGCAAGTTAATATATTAGCTCATTTTCCTCCTATTATCTTTTTCTTCTGGTGGAACGCTGTGGATATTCCGAAGGGATAACATTGTGAGCATGCTGCTTGAAATATTTCTCCAAAGGATTATGTGGATTACAGTTTTGGGCGCTATGAATGTATATGTGCATGGGCTCCTTCTACTAGTATGCGTACAGTTTCTACTATGCAAAATTTGTCCCGCCACAATATAGATGCTTGGATGCACAGCTGAATCAACTTTTGATTTTATAAGTTAAACGGGGTTTTATTGATGAACAATGGTGTCGATGTAATAAAATAAATGCATCGATAGCGATTGCATCACTGCACACAGTACTGAAAGTTGGCATATTTTGTCATTCAAGATTGAACTAAGATGTCATTTATGTTTTTATTGTGTCAATTTGAAATTATAGGTTTATATTGAAACATGGCCTACACTTATTTGAGGAACGGCGTCAGCTAAAAATGTCGTTTAAAATATTTAAGATATTTAAAAAGTGTGTTTTATGTGTTAGTTTTCCAAATCTTTGAACTCTATTTAAAAATATGCATTATGCAACTTCCGAAAAACTAATTTTACTATAATTCTTCATTACCTTAACTTTTAAGATACATTCGGATTTCACATTTATACATTTATCTTACGTATAGGTTTACACGATCTCAAATTATAGAAACTAGACTTTTTAGTTTTATCGTCTAGTATTTGCAGTATCCAGTATCTTAGGGGAAGAGTACAGTGTTCTCTCTTTTATGTACAAGTTCCAAACTTAATATAAGCCAAATTATAGGCAATAATTTGAGTAACGTTCCAAGTTAATTTGTCATTCATAATTTCAGCCAACGAGATAGAGCTTATAATAACTTTTTTCTTTTCGTTTCCAGATCGAAATGTGCTCCAAGCAAGCATTAATACCCTGCACATTACTAATCTTACAGAACCGCTTGTCTACGTCATGGCCACTCCAGAAGAGAGACGAATTATCTGTGTATATTGGAACGAGAAAGGTGCTCAAAGTTGATAAAATCAAACAGAAAACTGTGTTATAGCACAAGTTTCAGCAAATCACTGCTTTCTATGTTCTTGGTTGTTTGTTTTTGCCCCTTTGAACCCCCCCCCGGAGGCTCAGCTGTACGTTTGAAGGCTTATAACGCTAAAAATCTGGTTTCGATACCCGTGATGGGCACAGCATAGATAGCCTATTGTGTAGCTTTGCGTTTAACAACAAACAAATCCCTGTGAACCTGTTATGACATTTTTAGGAGAACAGTTTGAATCTTTATAAAAATATTAGCAAGATTTATTAATCATTCAAACGTTAAGAAAATGTGGCCAGAGAGTTACAAATGCGATTTGAAATGTTACTTTTTTTCTGAAACAGATAGTTTTATAATAATTTCTATTTGCATATATTGATATTTGTTAATAAGTTGAAAGGGTTTATATTGAAATTAAAGTTATAAATTCAATCTGTTGATATCATGGCACAATGATGCAAAATGAGCTTGGTCCATTCTATGTTATTACAATTGCAATAAACTTACACTTTGATTCAAAATCAGGTTAGAAGCCACTTAGCTTTAACATCAGGTTAGCAATCAATCACTTAGCTTTAACATCACGTTAGGAACCACTTAGCTTTAGCATAAGGTTACCAATCACTTAACTTTAGCATCAGTTTAGAAACCACATGGCTTTAACACCAGGTTAACAGTTACTTAACTGCAGTTCAGGTTGGCAATCACTTTACTTTAGCAACAGTTTAGAAACCACTTGGCTTTAACACCAGGTTAACAGTTACTTAACTGCAGTTCAGGTTGGCAATCACTTTACTTTAGCAACAGTTTAGAAACCACTTGGCTTTAACACCAGGTTAAAAATTACTTAACTGCAGCTCAGGTTAGCAATCACTTTACTTTAGCAACAGTTTAGAAACCACTTGGCTTTAACACCAGGTTAACAATTACTTAACCACAGCTCAGGCTAGCAATCACTTTACTTTAGCAACAGTTTAGAAACCACTTGGCTTTAACACCAGGTTAGCAATTACTTAACTTTAATATCAATTTAGCAATCATTTAACTTTAGCATTATTTTAGCAATAATTTAGCTTTAGCAACAACTAAACATTTTCGAATTTGCAAATGATACTTGTACTTAGATTTACTAATTATCATAAAAATAGAAGATAAGAGATCAACATTACAGTTTGTCCAAAATAATGTCAATACTTGAGTTCTCAGATTTACTATGAGTAGGTTCTTTTAAACCAAGAATTAATCACTTATTAGTGAAACGTGCGCAATAAGGACATTAAAAGTAGCAAACCATCACTTATTCTGTAAGCACGATTCACAAAAACGTTCACAAAATTCACTTCAAACATTCTAGCAAGGAAACTAATAAAATGAGCATATAAGCCTAAAAAAAAGTAGCTTTATGGCGCACACGATTTCAAAGCTTTCATGTGTAATTTTGTCTTTCTATAGCTGTAATGAGTGTTTATATAACTTTATTTTTCCTTATGAGACTTGCATTTTTATAATATTTCACAAATGATTTGTATGCCTCTAATATATAATCAAAATTACTAATATTATAACCAAACAGGTATGATTTCTAAGATACAGAAAATATTTTCTATTCTTCTTGAGGTAAATTATACGATTTCTGTGGAAAATTATGTTTGGAAAACAAAAAGCTTATTGATACGAGTTCTCGTTGATATCATTTTTCGTACTAATATGCTGTTTTAATCTTTTATACAGCACACTTGATATTTATTTCACTGTTTTAATACCGTTATGTAATGAGAGTAATGTATATTTGATGCAGTACTCTTGATGAAAACTTATCTCAGTAATTGGAATATCGTCGTATCTCTAATCCATCACATATGATACTCACTTCTCAGGACTGGATTATCACTATAACTAACTTTTGATACAGTATATTCAATGATCACCTTTCTGAATAATTAGTACTCGTGATAATCACATCTGTCATTACTGTAGTACATCTAGATATATAATATACTTGTGGTTGATTTTACGGAACTTTTCTCACACATTTCTCATATCGTTAAAAAGGCATTTGTCTGAGGAGTCCGGATTGCATAATGGCTTTTCATTCAAAATAATCTTACCTGTTTTTTGCTTAGTCAAACTTTTTAAGGCAACGAGTACGCTACACGATGGCACAATTTCGTTGTTATCACGTGACGACTGGCTTCGATTCCGACTTTAGTTTTTATTTGCAAAGTATTTCGCATAACCCATAACCCGCGTATAAATTTCTAAAAAAAAAACGAAATACTAAATACGCAACACAAAATACAATTGATGTGGGTTTTCACTACTTATTTAGGTCTAAAATATGCATGCGCCGTTCGTTCAAAACCATATGCTTATCACTTTATGAACACTCATTAAGACGTTTCTGCATATTCAGGTAAATTTGTCTTCATTACAATTTTACATTTAATTTCCTTTGCAATAATTGAGCTATAAATACCTCTTTGCTACCACTCCTTTAGTACGGGTTTTATTCTTTGCATTTGCGAGTTTCTTTGTTTCATCTTCTGAAATCGTGTAATACACTGTACGCTCATAACTATTTCATATTCTGTACATTATTATAAATACCATTACTTTATTGTTCACTTTACGTGTGGTTTATTAAATAAAGTTAAGTCTACGTGAGTTTGTTTGTCTTACCGCGTAAGTAGTAGACCAGGATTTATCGATCCAATACATAATACCTACAAGAAAGCGTAGCTTGAATGGCGTGCGTGTAAATGATAGAATAAGGAAAATTGAAGCGAATGGTATCAAAACTACTGCAGTCGTTTTGCGGGCTAGTTCATAATGTTTTACGTAGTATACTTCTTAACCACCTTTATGCGTATTAGAATGCCGTTGAAACGTTTAATGTAGTACACTGATGATCATTTTTCTCAGTACAGTAGTAAAGTTTAATACAGTATATGTTATAATCACTTTTCTTAATAACCAAAATACTGTCATAACGCTTGATGCAATGCACATGATAGTCACCTTTTTGATTCCTGAAATGCTGTCATAACTTTTCAGTACCTTTCATCATCGTCTTTTTAAATACTGAAATATCTTCATAACGTTAGAAGAAGTACATTTCATTACCAGACCTCTCTCATTACTGGAATACCTCCATAACGTTTGATGAAAAATCCTTGAAAAAGTATCATATCGTAATAACCACATTACTATGTAGTGGAACACTTTCATATGTTTAAATGAATTAAACTTGAGAATCATATTAGCACGGGATTGTCGCTCAAACATTAGTAATCACTTATTGTAGTGCTGTAAGATCGCCATAACATTTAATGCTACATACTTGATAATCATATTTTTGAGTACTGCATCTGTCATAACGTTTTTTGCTGTTTGTTTATAATTAAGCACAAAGCTAAACAATGGGCTATCTCTGCCGTGCTCACCACGATTTCTATCGTTATAAGTCCGCAGACTTACCGCTGTGCCACAGGGGGCACGTTTTTTGGAGTGTATTTGATAACCATTATTCCTTATACTGGCATAGTTCATAGTGTTTGATCTAGTGGACTTGCTTCATATCCGTAATTACTTACGAAAAGAAAAAAGAGAAAAAACATAATGCTAAGCTTTGTCTTTATTGAATTTGACATAAAGCTGTTTTTTTCCTAATTGGACTGATAATGTAAAAACATTTTAAATAGCACAAAGTCCTCAAATAAATTGACCAAAATAATAGAGAGATCAAGGAACCCAAAAAGGCATTTCTTTTTGTTTGATTAATTCTCCGAGCTCTCGAATAATAATAAAAAAATATCGGGGGATTTAGGTCTTACTTTTGTTTTCATACAACTTCATTACTCCAGTCGTCACTTAGGATTTTATGAAATAACGAAAATCTTTATGTCCTTATTTTGTTTCACGTTTCTTATTCTTTTCATTCAACAAATTTTCTTTTTCGAGAAAATTAAAAATCAGTATTGAGATAAATTGAGTTAAATTCGTTTTTATGGTTATTTATTTTATTAAATTATCATAACGAGTATTTAATATTATATCCATATTCTAGAGTTTGGAAGGAAGTGAATACGTTTAATATGAAACTATAGGTAATTATCTAAATAATTAATACGTAAATATGCTGCTATCTCTTCAACTACTTATAGTGGTAGTACCAATATAGTTTCTTTATACCAAGCCATAACTAAAAACAAGGGGAAGAACACGTATTTTTTAAGTTAGTTCACGGTTGTTTTTTAAAATGTAGAATACTTTTGCTAGGAAAGTTTCTTACAAATGGAAGTTTTATTTGTTACTAGAATTTAGTTTTATAATAATGCATCTGAACTGACTTCAATGTGTATAATTCAGCATAGTGTAATCGAGATCTTACGCTTTCTCTTATTTATTTTTTACCTTGAAATTTATTTATGATATTAATTTCGATTAAAACATAAACCACATCTGAACAAATATATTTTAATCTAGATAAAAGGAGCAAGTCTAGAGTAAATTAATAATATACTTAAGGAAAAACGTCCATTTTATTATTAAGTAAACTGAGGCCAAATATTAAACAAGATTGGTAAAATAGTGTCTATTGCATACGTATAGGGCCCGGCATGGCCAGCTGGTTAGGGTGCTCGACTCGCAATCTAAGGGTCGCGGGTTCGAATCCCCGTCGCACCAAAACATGCTCGCCCTTTCAGCCGTGGGGGCGTTATTATGTAACGGTCAATCCCACTATTCGTTGGTAAAAGAGTAGCCCAAGAGTTGGCGGTGGGTGGTGATGACTAGCTGCCTTCCCTAAATTAGGGACGGCTAGCGCAGATAGCCCTCGTGTAGCTTTGCGCGAATTCAAAAACAAACAAACAAACAAGCATACGTATATATAACTCTAAGATACTCTATTCTTCTTAGAACGTACATGGGTAACAAATGGTCTTTCAACGAATCAAACTGGAAACTGGACAATATGTGCTTCAACTCATATGACAACTTTTTCGATTCTATTGGTGAGTATTCCTTAATTATTTGTTTGGTTTATACGTTTTATTTATTCAAATAATATTCGTAAAATTATATAAAGGTCAAGGAGACAATAAATGTCAATGATTTGTTGATAATTGGCATCAAGATTACTCTGAATTTAAAACGTGTACTTTTATTCCACATGTTTCTTACAATGTCATTATAATATGTTTTTGGAATGATGCCATAACTTGAAATCTTTAATATGCTTACGATCAAACTATTCTTGAATTTACAGTAAGTTTTTGTGGTTCATCCGAAAGAGGGTTGTGACTTCGGGTTATACATGATGAACAAAACTATTTATATATATGAAAAACGTTTTGTTAGACACTGAACATACACTGGCTTTTGAAAACATTATTAAACAACTGGTTTTGGCCGCTTTCATAAGAACATACAGAAGCGATTTATTTCTTATTTCTTGTAACAAGGATTTGCCACGGTGAAGGATATTGCAGCGAAACTACCACATAAACTTGGCTACTTTGCTGATGAATCCCCATAAAGTCATTAACTCATTAAAGGAAAAAAGGATTTATGAATGTTATTTATAAACATTCCCTTAAAATATTCTAGGAGGTAGAATTAAATGGTGTTACAGCTCTAACGACATCTATCAGTAAATGCCATTTTGTTATGAAATTAGATGGTGTAACAGTTCTAGCGATATCTCTCAGTAAATATAACTTCCTAACACATACTGGCAAACTTATATTGACTTATTCAATTTGTGGATTAAAGAAACATAAAGAAAGATCATCCGAAACGTTGTCAAGAACTAATTGGGCGCTAACTATTTGGAGTCTAACAATAAAGACAATATGACAAATCACATAAAGTTTCTTGGTTCATCTAACTCAGTCATCAGCAGAACACTTGATATCATTATAACAACTTAGTGTCGCATTACATGCCAGTAAAACGTAACAAGTTGAACTTTGATTGCAGTGTATTTGGATAGATATTTTATGGCGTGAACTCTGTTTGAGGTGGGGGACTTAATTAGGAAATAATCAATTCAATTGTTAAAATATTTAGAAAAGTTTGATTGCAGGTATTTTTGAAATTAATTTCTCACACCAGATATATATTGCTGGTAAATACCTAAACGTGTTTAAAAACTATCTCGCAAACATATATATATATACTTTTTCCAGGACCCAATCCCAACAGATCGAATTAATTCTGATCATCAAGAGGCGCTATCCGTTATTTCCTATATCGGCTGTGTGATGTCTATCTTTGGTTTGATACTGACCATTCTGACATACTCGCTCTTCCGGTAAGCTATACCTTATTTTAGAATTAATTTTTGTTGGTAGTAAAATTTATACTTTACACAGAATATTGCATCAAAATAAAATTTGCGAATTATCTCCCTAATGTTTATGCTGCATGTAGTATTTATGCTTAGTAGACTTAAAGTGTAATAAGACTGCTTCGATTTAGAAAACGTTAGTCTAGTCCAACAAGTGGTATGCTATAAATTTGAAGGTTTACCATAAACATGCAAACTTCAATATCGTATTTCACTATCAGAAGATTTATTAATTGTCAGAGGCGCCCGTTGTGTATCATCAAGTGGCGGTATATCGTTTGAGACAGGGATGTCAAGGGACCTCTTACGCCAGAGGGCAGATATATTCAAAGAGTACCACTAGGGATAAGCGATAAAATTATCTATTGGGAGCGGTGCGAGCACTTGTGTAGACAAATGTTGAGTCATATGGTTCGTGAGCAAATCATCAAAGGTTGTTGTTGATCCTGTTTGTTAAAAGATTGTCAAGCTCGGTCATTTTTATACAAAACAAACAAAGAATATCATAGAAAAGATCCAATCACATATGTGAACCTTTGGAAATGTTTTTTATTTTGTATTGCCAAAAAAGTAACATCTGAACAGGTATTAGAACTTCTATATTTTTATAGAATGCCTTGCTTTCCTGTAGAACATTTTTAATTTACTTTGAAATACAAGTACAAACCACTAGACCTTTACTACAGTACTTAATGACTGAACATGTCATTAGTTTGTTCTTATCCTCTGTTATCATACATGTTTAGGCATTTCATAACTTAAGAAAACCTTCACATCTGAGAATTCCACAAATAGATAACAAACTTAAAACGCTACATTTTTTTTTTATCAAAAAGGTGCTGATGTATTCCGGTTTTGTCAAATGTTTTATATACGTTTCTAAAAACTAATAATTATACTTTATGTTATACATCCAAAGAATGAACCAGTGCTTTCATACTTATACAGTTTGGTATAAAAATTAGATTAATGCTGTCTTTACTGTAAAGGTAGGTCAGAGGTTTAGGGATACGTACTACAAATACTGTTTGTTTGGATACAAGGACATTGAAGGAATCTATATACAGAGTAAGGATTCCGGAAGAGAGCTTGAATATCATAAATTACAAAATTTTTTTCACTATAATATACAATACATAAAATAATATCTTTACTGAAGTAACTAAGTTACTTTTTCAGAAAGTTCATCTAAAATTCTAAGCAACAACTCGATCACTCTTGATCAAACTACTCGTTTTTGGATTAGCATGCATATCAGTTCACAACATCTTGTTCTTCGATGACGAGGAACCCACTTTGAGACTAATAATGCTTGGAGACGGCTTGAATTGGTAATGAAGAAAAGTGGGTAATGATTTAAGTAAGATGTGCTTGCTATGATAATAGGAACCACCTGATTAATTACAAGAATTCCCAATTGAAAGTCTAGTGTTTGTATATACACCTATTGCTAGACTTAAATACTACTGGTATTTTATTTTCTTGTAAGGTCAACTATCTCAAAACAAATATTTGGTAGCTATTAATAACAAAGAAATATACCGCCTCTCGATACTACACGATTATACTTTTCGGCTAAGTTTCTCAAATGCTGATCAATACTAAACAACTTATTCACAACTTCCTGTTTTATAAGCGTTTGTTTCATCCCCCTTCCCCTTAGAAGAAAAATTATTAACATAAAAAATTTCACTAATCAGCCTCCATATCTAACAACATTTACAGATATATTTCAATTAACTGTTTCTACTCCATTACATTATTCAATAATCATCACTTCTACAAGGAGGCCAAACCATAGTATATTGGTTATAACCTTCTCCATCTCTATAATTAGTAAGATGTATATATATATATGCATACGAGTATATTTTTTTGACATATATGATCATAAATACTTATATTTCATCATATTCATTAATACTGGATATTATAACCATATTTGTTTTCCACGTGTTTCAAAACTTCTAATTGTATGTTTCACAATAATTTTAGCGAGGTAACATACAATAGCTTACTTAATAAAGATATTGTTTAGGTTTAATACACTTTACATAGATATTCGTATAATCTAAATTGGATATTCAAGATGTTTCATGCATAATATATTGGTAGACATTAACGACTTAACATATATTGCACATATCTCACTTAAAGGTGCGTATATTCATTTATCCTCACATCACGGTTAAAAGTCTCCATTACACAGGGTACGAGCAACTGAAGTTCTTAACCAGTAGTACAAGACATTCACTTTCCAAGTACAACAGTAAGGATACAGTTCAATATAGTAAGGGCACACAGCTCACATGTCCATCTGTCCATAGGATGGGAAGTTCCAGTCCTCAGCATTCACACAAGTCTTGTTAATCATATAACTCCATTTTGTAAACCTCTGGTTTATCATGCAAAGATGGTAAACAGTCCCAAGTAATAATATTTACCATTCTCCCATTCTGAGGTGTTGATGAACACTGTTGACCATGTTGTCTGACATCAATCCTCACTAGTCCTTCAGGGTAGAGTGGTGTAAACTGAGATGCTTCCTTCCATGAGGAAAAGTATGATTTTATGGCCAATTTCTCAACCTCATAGACTTCGGCTACAAAGACCCCGACAATTTCCACTATTAAACTTCTTTCTGTGGGTGGGCATTGTAATGTTATATAACACTAACTCAATATACATAACGTTATCTAATTTATTTATGTGTCACATGCACAATTCCTCAATTTTCTAGTTCGTCATTATGATGTAACTTCACCTCTTTGCTTAAATTCCATAGTGTTTCACGTACTACCAGAAGTAATCTGTAATATTTCTTGCGTAAATACCCTCTTGCCAGTCTTGAACGTCGGGCTTCGTAATCATGATTCACCATGAACAAACATAATTTTTAAGGTCTGTGGGTATAAGATTCACTCATTGTTTTCTTGTGGTCTTAATTAGTTCCTCTCTACTCACTACTTTTCTAACTACCAATTTGTCTATGCCCAACCAAATTTTGCCTAATGATTTTGAATTAATAATTCTGCTTTCTAATTAGTTAACTTCATCAATTTGGTATTTACATTAAGGAATTTTCTTATCTCTCTACTTAATTTCTTCCTAATTAAAATCCCGTCTCTCTAAATTATTTAATTTGACTATTTCAGTTATCGCTTTTAGTATTCTTTTTCTTTTTAAATCTGGCTAGGTCATGAAATTTTAACCTTGAGAGTTGCTAGCTTTCTTTTCCTTAAATATTTCTCTTAATTCATTTACATACTGGTGAAATACTTTGATTGGTATTACTGACCGGTGCAGCAATATTAAAGGAAATGTAATATTTACCTTTTTTAATTTTGAAGTAAATACATGTTGATGAAGTACTTTGATTGATGGGCCTGACCGGTGCAGCAATATTAAAGGAAATGTAATATTTACCTTTTTAATTTTTGTGTAATATTATAAATTTTTAAGTAACCTTACTCCTTTGCTCATCATTAAGTCGTCTAAATTATGCACTTTTACATATAAAAATATGAAATAAATCTATTTTTTTTCCTTTCTAGAATGACTGCAGATTCTAAAAGAAAACTATAATTGTTTATAATAAATAGCTTAAGGCTATTAACAGCCTACATTTGTTTATACTTAATTTTATTGCTTTATGTTTTAAATTATAATCCTACCATACAAGTTGTAAATCACTCGTCAAATACACATCTCACATTACTGTATTCAATGACATTAACAGCCTACATTTGTTTATACTTAATTTTATTGTTGTATGGTCCTTTGAACCATGTTTTAAATTATAATCCTACCATACAAGTTGTAAATCACTCGGCAAATACACATCTCACATTACTGTATTCAATGACATAATGCACGAGCTGCTCATGAGCATACCTTGTGAAGAATTTATATTATTTTTTTTCATTATTTTACCTAATCTAACCTAACAAGTTTCTCATTTCTATAACAATAAATAAAAAATATACATGAAAAACAAAAAATATAGTTCTTACATTTAACCTTTTGTTGTTGTTGTTTATTTTTGCTGTTTTTTATCAGTTGCTGATAAAAGTTAAGACTACTTTCTTATAATGATGATACTAGTACACTAGATAATTTTTATTTACTTAAATAATATACCTAACAATACAGGATGATAGCAGAACACAAAATAATAACATGCACAAAGTAAACAATGTCTATAACTATTAAAATTTAACTGGTTTTCTAACTAAAGCAAGAATAGCTTAAAATATTTTTTTAGCTACTCAATATGAAGATCTTGAGATGAAATTTCAAACTCAAGACGAAATAGACAATACTCTGTATTGAACACAACGTAGCATTATACATCATTTGATAGACTAAAACTTTACCTTATTATTGGCTATAAATAACATAATGTAAAATATAAGAGAGAATTATTGAGAATTTGTAACAGGAGAGCATGATAAATGAGTCTGATTTTATAGTTTATGACTCTATAAATAAGAAGGTTATAAAAATTGGACTTTGCCTTAGTAATATATATATATATATTATAATGAATAATTTATGTTATATGCATACTTCATATAGTGGTAAATAAAATAGAGAAGGGGGAAAGCCTAGAGAACAAATGTCACAATTCTTATATTAGGGGAGATTGATGAGATATTAAGATATTTATAATATAATATTAAAATTTGATTTATTAACTACATTTTGATGCCAAGTGTATTAATACACATTGATAATAAAGTAGTTTAATTAGGTTTTGGATATAACTCCGTAAATGGTCATGACATACATAATTTCACTTACCCATTGCAAAAGATAAGGTTCTCTATCTTAATTTTATCTCGACTCACGTCACTGCTGTTTTTTGCTGCTTATCTTACAGATCCTATGCTCCTTCTTGCTTTTTCTTTACTACAGTGACTACTAGTAAGCTTAGAGTTTTTCTTTTTATTACCACTAGCCTGATTGCTTGTATAATATTTGATTGTACTACCATTTAAACTTTGTCATGTATCAACGGGCTTAGAAGTATCAGTGCACTTGCATTCTGACTTTCTATCCTTTGCCTTCCTTCTAGTTTGAGTCAGTAAAAAGGTATCACCCACCTCGACTTTTACCCATACGTCTGAAGATATAACTCCTTCAATACTTATAATCACTGTTTCTATGTATAACTTATTTCTGGTAATGGAAATTTCCGTGCCATGATTTCTTAAGATATTTTACCCTAATATGCCATCTTTCTTTAATTGCCTTCCTACTAGTTTGAGTCAGTAAAAAGGTATCACCCACCTCGACTTTTACCCATACGTCTGAAGATATAACTCCTTCAATACTTATAATCACTGTTTCTATGTATAACTTATTTCTGGTAATGGAAATTTCCGTGCCATGATTTCTTAAGATATTTTACCCTAATATGCCATCTTTCTCTAATTCTATCTGGCTACAGATATGAAATGAGTGCTCAATTTTCGAGAAAAAGAGGATGCTCTTTTATGGAACATAATTTGATGGAAGTACTTTTTCAAACTTCCTTTTATTCATTAACTAGTAACTTCAAATTTCTCTTTAACAAGTCTGCACTTAGCAGGGAAGATGAGCACCTGTGTCAGTTAATTTCCAACATTCTACACCCTCTATCTTTAAAGTACCTACAGGTGAAACATCATTCACACTACACATGCTCAATTGATCATTCCATAATGCCAGAACTACTTCATATTTTGTTTTGTGATTCTGGTTGGAATTACATTTCTTCTGTTTTCTGGTAGGTTTTGTGAACCTTTACTTAAAAGTTTCATACTCTAGTTTTGTTATTTCTTATCTTCTGTGACATCTACAGTTTTGGGCTGTGTGACCTTTTCTGATGCAATATTTAGCAATATACACTTATTTGCCACAGATAAAACATTTAACATCTATTTCATTTTGCTTACTACCTTGCCAGTTTGATCTGTTATTTCTTTTGCTGTCAAAGTTCATCTGAAAATATCTGGGATCATAATAGCTACTTCAGTTAAATCAACTAGTGTTATTTCTGGCATATTTGCTTTACTTATATTCAGTCCATTAGCTTGCTAATCAGTATTAATTAGACTTTAATGTGTTTTTTTTATCATTAGTTCGTTAGGATGTGTGCAAATTCTCTGCAGTCTATTATGAAGTTTTTAAAACTTATAACCAAATATTTTAGGCAATTCGCCATTCTGTTGTGTTAATTTGCTTTATTATAGTTTCATAATAGTGTTTTGCATTTCATTCTTTTTATAATCTCTCAGTAATTTGTCTCTTAGGAGATTAAAGTCAGGGTTAGTCTTAATTTATTATATTCTCTTTTTGCTTCCTCTGATGTTCTTAGCCTAAGCAAATCTGCTTTTTGGACATCCATCCAGCCTGAAATTCTAGTAGCCTCATCAGTTGCATCAATAATTCATTCAATGTTTTCTTCAATCTTACCATAAAACAGAGATATAATGCTTGTTAAATATGTAGCACTGCATTAATCTGCTGGTACTACTACTGTGGCTTGTAAGCCTGTGTTTGGTATTATGTTAGTTCTTGGTTGTGCACCCTCCTTTGCTTTAACTTCTGCCGTAGCCATAGCTATATCTAATTCTTTACTACGTATTTCTGTTTATATTAACTTAAATCAACTTATCTCAAATTCTCCTTCTTTATTCTTTACAATCTGTTGTTGGTTAATTCAAAAATCTTGTCGACTGCACCAGTTTGTAATGGGTAATTCAGAGGTATAATTATATATACTACAAATAGTATTTGTTTAGACACCAGAATAAACAGTCGTGAATTATAGAGTAAGGAATCTGGCAGAGAAGTTGATTATCACAAAACACTACTTATCTGGTACAGTATACAATACATAAAATAATATATTTAATGAAGTAAGTTACTCTTTAGAACGTCCATCTAAAATTCTAAGCAATAACTCGATCACTCTGATTAATAAATTGATCAGACTATTCGTTTGGGGATTAGCATACATATCAGTTCACAACATCTTGTTATGTTACTAAATAATATATGAGACAGCAATTTAACTTACATGAGGTTGAATACTCAAATATTTTCATCGTAACTAGATGGGTGGAAGGTTTTTCAGAAGTTCCTGTTTCGTGAAGGTTCTCTTGCTCTCCTTGTGACTGCAACTGTATAGTTAGCTGACTGACTGACTGACTGATGCCATATTTCTAGCTCATCTTTTATAGAGGTAAAAACATGATGTCACAGGAGATTTCAGAACCAGAACTAAAGCACATGACTTTTTGTCAGAACAAAGTAGTTAGGGTCATTCAACTACTTGGAATTGCCTATGAATCCTGAGGCAATAGTATACGTCGAAACATGTAGAGTGTATGAGATTGTTTTCCAGTTTCATCGGGGTTTATTACCACTTTTTATCCTGTACAGTAAGTTATTGTCTTTGTGTAATTTGGAGACTGGAAACAATCTCATTTTTATAGAACTGTGTATAAAATAGTAGTTTTTTTTTAAATTGTGAGTTTTAAGATTGAACATTACACACGTGCCAAAAAAAAATGTTTTTAATATCATTGATGTTGAAGTTGCAAACACTGAACTTCAATTCTTATACGAGGAGAATCTGATTTATATATACCAATGTTTTAGCCTAATATTTGTACATTGAAATGTAAAGTCGAAACATTCTGTAAAATAAAACTTTAAATAAACTCGTTTTTCTGAGCCACAGTAATTCGATTTGAACCCTCGATTCACAGGTTACAAGCCAAGCACCTACTAGGCCATGGACCAAAAATGAACGTGAAATATACCTTTTCAGAACAACATAGATTGAAAGTTAAATTATTGTATGGACGATCATATAAATATGATGTCTAAAATAAATGTCTAAATTTTGAATGCTTTATGTGTAAACTTGAATGTAAAACAGTCATTTTCAGGACTACACAGATTTTAAAGTAAACTTATATAAGTATAATGAAAGAAGTTAAAGATATATACTATAATAATAGTCAAAGTGGCATACTGGATGAAACAAAATATTTAATTTTACTTATTCAGACACTTCGTTTGTTTTAAATACTATCATATTGAATACACAATTGTACTGTCCAGTCATGTGATTAAATTATTAAGTATACTATACAAATAGTCAAACTGTAATAAATGAAATATTAAAGATTAGTTTTACATATTCATTCACGTTATCTATTATCGAATAAGTTAATAATGAAGTAAAATTATAAAATAGAAAGTTGACCATAATGATAATGTAGAGCTAATGCAGTGTTAAGAACTACAGAGAAAGAAATAGTAATTTTTATTTAGAATAATATGGCTGAGCTAGACAATCTGGTTCAGACAGGATTAACAATATCCTCTGGTTGTTTGTTTGTAAATCACATAATGAAACATCTACACGTGATTGGGTGCACTGCAGAAGCTGCTCCACATAGGTGATCTCATCGTCCATCTCTAATGGTATACTTTAAAACTGTCAAGCCCACTGGCCCTACTCTGTGGAACTATTGTGTAACAGGTCGCGTGACCTCCTGGCCTCAAAGGATACCCCTCTTCACACACACAAACACACATGGTGATGTGTAACGGGCGCTCTAAGTACTTTCAATTTATGTTCTTTTAAAATTATAATATTTATTCGTCTGACTTTCAGCGTTATATCACTCTAGATCAAAATAAAGTGATAGTCATTGTTTGAGTACGTTACTGATTACAAAGGAACACAAGTAACTGGCTAACTATAACTGATGAATAACTATATCTTTATAAAAAATAATAGGTATAAATGATTACAACTCATTAAAAACTGTCAAAAGTGTTTATTTTATGGCAAATTTTCTTATATGTAAAGTAAAGGAAGCAAACTTTAATTAAAATAAATCTGATTCATTTATTCTCGAAACGAAAGAGTAAACAATATTCAAAACACAATCTTCTACTAACTAGTATTTTCAATGAATGTTTTTTCTAAGAAAAAAAGAAATAATAAACAACGTTCTGATATACAGGAACAAAAGATATGAAGTGTTTGTGTTTTTGTATGATATTAAACTGTCTTTAACTATTATGTGTTTCAGAACATCGTTAAGAAATTAGTAAAATTCTTGTATGTGTTTTGAGATACATAAATGTTTCATAACACGTAGTTTATGTGCTCAATAGATACTTGGCGTCTTCGTACAGTTTTGAATTATTTTCAATTTCCTGTTTTAAATATACCAAAGATAGTTATTTACATAAGTTTCCAAAAATATTACATCAACTTGAGAAGATAGACTAATGAGATTTTTATAAATACCATAGAACAAGTACTAAATGCAACAATAAGATGTTTTTGGTGTCGATTTTCGGTTAATTTAGTTGATTTGTAGAAACACTTCCTCAGAAGAAAAGGTAATTCGTTATTTTCCTGACAAGGTCGTCGAAATCTGATTCTTAAGAACTGCACATGCAACTAACAAGGTTAACAACATCTCAGTAGATGTTTAAAAGAACAGGGCCATACACTCACCTCTATTAGAAATAGTTCGCCTAGAGAAAAATGTTGTTACTACTCTTCAAATACTTTTGACGATGTTCAAATCAACGAAGAAAACTTCAAGCACCTAATTGTAGCTAAGAAATACATACACATTTTAAAAACATTGTTCACGTATTTTAACGATGTTCAAATCAACGAAGAAAACTTCAAGCACCTAATTGTAGCTAAGAAATACATACACATTTTAAAAACATTGTTCACGTATTTTAACGATGTTCAAATTAACGAAGAAAACTTCAAGCACCTAATTGTAGCCAAGAAATACAACTTCAAGCACCTAATTGTAGCCAAGAAATACATACACATTTTAAAAACATTGTTCACGTATTTGATTTTCATTCTAAGCTTGCATTTGTTTTTTAAACGATTTTAGGTGTCTGAACCGTGATCGCTCGGGGAAAATTCTCCTCAACCTGTGCGTGTCAATGCTTCTGATGAATATCGCTTTCTTGATCGGATCCCAGCAGAGATCGAGTGTGCACGTTTGTGTTATCGTAGCCGTCCTCATTCACTACTTTCTGCTTACTTCCTTAGCCTGGATGTGCGTTGAAGCCATCAATATGTATCAAATGCTCATCCACGTTTTTGCCAGTACAGAAACACGATTCTTACTTAAACGTTGTCTTATAGCTTGGGGTAAGTGAATGAAAGGCTTTGAAATGCTATTCTAAATATATGATTGATTTTATTACATTAATAATATATGACTGATTAAATGGAACTATACGTGATTTACAATAATATTCTCGAGATATTGTATACTTTGTATTTAACATGGAGATATAGGATTTTAATCAGTTTTATCATAAAACCATATTTAATCGTACCTGCAGAGTATGTATTTAACATTTAATGTCCCAAAGTCATTCATTTGTATATTACACGGCACAACAATAGGTTATTTTTGATGACCATGTTCTTTTTCAGCGAGAGAGTTGCTTCGAGTATATAGATGTATCTGTTGTGAAAAACAATATTAGTACTTAGAAAAGATTTGAGTCGTCAACTACTTATAAATTATTGTTTTCTTTAATTTATTTCTTAAAATACCTATTGTGTTCGACTTACAGAAAACTGCATGTAAAAGTCCCAAGTGTTATATTATTTTAGAAGTGAAGAAATATTATGTTTTATTGAAAAGAACGTTTATTAATTTGTTTTAATCTACAAGCTACGTGGGAGATTTTCAACCAATTTCTTCAATTAAATTGTACATTATTAACACGTTTAGTGATACTGTGCGAGTGAATCTAACTGGTCATTTCGCAGAACCACATCATAGTGTCTTATTGACACTTCTACAATCAGAACTTATGTAAACACATCTCCGTATTTTTAATATACATTTTTGTTCGCAAAATGAACCCCTCAGTGGTTTAGTGGTAAATCTGAGGGCTTATAGCATTATATACCGGATTTCGATGCCCCATTATGTAGCTTTGTGCTTAATAATTAACATGAAAAATGAAACAATACGACACCAATAAGCGTAGCAAAACATCTATAGAATTATTTATGAGAATGTTTGACAAAAATATTTGAACTATAAAGCAAGTATTCACATTAATAACCTGACCATATTAATGCCCATTTGACAGTTTGCTTTATAATGACATAATTAAAAGTTAGTATTGGTGAATTTACCTGTACTTGTAGTACGGAATAACACGGATATAGAGGACGTTATTCTACCTAGATTATCTAAGTTCTGATTTAGAGATATTTAGAGAGAAGAATACATATATATCATTGGAAAAAAAGATGAGTTTTAACGTATGTCCAAAGAATGAGTTTGTTATCTGCGCATTACTTAAAGATCTAAATATTTCACAGCATTACCTGCTATAGTTTTAGGGCCTGCAGAGATTATGTTTATAACCCAGCTGTTGAAGTAACTGTTTTGTATACAGTTATCAGATGTAATTTGTTTCATGTTTAATTATAAAGGTATTAATTAATATGTGAGATATACAGAAAGAATCAGTTTTGGTGATGAGGATTTTAACAGTAAAAATATATCCTTTCTTGATCACTTTTTATCTATCGCACAAATCAAATGTGTAAAGCCGACTTAAAAATATCGACAAACTAGAATCCCTGACTACGTAGACCGCCCTTAAGAAGATATAAAAGGTTAAGTCAAATAGTACTACGCCAGGACTGTACGCGAGATATAGAATGCCTGTCCATTCGAAATTCTCATTTGTAATAGTAATGGTATGTTGTTCAAAACCAGTGTCACTCGCAGTTTCCCATTTTGTAATAGTTGATTCACGTCACTTTTTGAGGAAACGCATAACATATGATGCAGTAACGGCAAACATATAATGGCTTGTTATACACGATCATTCGTGAGCTACATTTTTCTTGTACTTAACACATGGGAAGAAACTATTCCGCGTATTTCTCAACACTCATCATAGGTAATTCAATGTGTTGTTAAAAATAAAATTTCCGTAGGCTAATTCTCTTGATAAACCTAGCATAGTACTTTATATAGCCCTGTTGTACTGTTTGAATACGCTTACTATTTCTTTATTAATAATATGCATCTAGTAATTCCAACGTATAACAAACAAAAAAATAAGTAAAAAACTTTAAACGGTATTTTGCGACAATCTATAATTACTCTGTAAGAAAAAATTCACCAAGTGTTTCTCTTATACTTTCTTTTATTTAAGCCACCTGTACAATCTATTTATGTGGCTAAAATAGAAGAAAGTATAAGAGAAACACTTGGTGACTATACAATCTATTTATGTGGCTAAAATAGAAGAAAATATAAGAGAAACACTTGGTGACTGTACAATCTAGTTATGTGGCTTAAATAAAATAAAAGAAAGTATAAGAGAAACACTTGGTGACTATACAATCTAATTATGTGGCTTAAATAAAAGAAAGTATAAGAGAAACACTTGGTGACTGTACAATCTAGTTATGTGGCTAAAATAGAAGGAAGTATAAGAGAAACACTTGGTGACTGTACAATCTATTTATGTGGCTCTTGAATATTCCCTAAAATCCCAGTTTGGAAGGGTTTGGATATTCCATTTTGGAATTCAAACTCCTGTTATGGTTAAAAAAAGAAAAATTACGCAGACTTAACTGAAGACGAAAGGCAGAAGAATTTTGAAATGTCGTACCCTAGAGTTGAGCTGCGTAAATAGATTTTGTAGTCACTAATATATTTCTGCAATTGTTTCTCTAATAGGCAGTTGCTGAAAATTTCACAGTCAACTCAATATGAATAATCCGCCTAAACTACCTATCAAAAAAATAAAACGTCTAAATTTGTTATCGTTAATTTTCCTTTAGGTATTCCACTTTTGATCGTCGGTGCCACCGCTGGAATGAGTTTTGAAGTGTATGGCTACGAAAATACCTTGTAAGTATTCCTTAAGTTGCAAACTGATTTCAGTTAATGCTTGGTATTGTTTTTGTTAACTATAATATACCATACCACGATGTGTTCTCGCTAGGAAACCTTAATGATTTATATTTTCCTATTAATTATGATACGCTTTATAATGATATATTATTATTAGTACCTTTTGTTTAATCGCGAGCTTTAGAAATATATAAGGCTGATATTCATGTACTGAAAGAACAAGCTTCAAATATGAAACAAAAATACATGTACAATGAATTTTAATATCTAAATCCGCATAGATATAAAATATTATAAAAAATAGAAAAAATCTAAGTGTTTTACTTAAACGGCACCCATTCGTATCAAGAAAAAAAATAACCATTGTACGGATATTGATTGACTGATAGAAAGTTACAAAGTCAAAGCAAAATGAATGACAAGGTATAAACAGTTACGTGACGCTTATGGAAGACTATGAATATATAAAAAAGACAAATCAAACAGTCATGAATGCATTTTTAATGAACATACAACAAATAAAACGTATTTTAAAAGCTAACACATTCTCAAGAACAACCAATTTGTTGCTGTAATCAATAAGTACATACCTTTACGCAACATGTAACATGTTGAAGAAATCAAAGTAATTATACAGATAAAGATATAACACTTAAAAACATCTTAGCTCAATACCCAAAATTAATATACTTTTTCTTACATTTCGGAGACGGTCTCATTTTTAAAGCGAATTGGCTCTGATGTCTTAGACGAAACATTCCGTGTAATGATACGTGTATTTATAAAAATTTTACGTCACGTGTTACAGAGAAAATAAAGCGTTTGTGTAGTTCAGCAATTGATAAGGGCCTTTATCATTTTTCAGATTAAGTCTTACTTTAATGAAATTATGATGATAGTTGGGTTTTTCTATAATATAACATTTTGCATTATTCACAGTTTTTCTGCAAATTACAAAGATTTTGTTCTAATCGAAAAATAAAATTCATTTTATGACCTAGTTTATGTTTACTTAACCTTAAGCTTAACATGAATATCATTTTCCCAATGTAAGATACCGAGCAATATTTTCAAGATAATTAACAAACCACACATGGAAGTGTGAAAGGTCTATAGGTAATTTATATAAATGTTAATGTAATATATGAACTTAGAACTAGCCTAAGTTTCCTAAGCTAGTTAAACCTTCGCGAGATATTATTGGGATTACGACTGAAAGTACCTATAAAAGCAAGAATACCCAACTGATCAATTAATACATTCTAATCATTATAAGTTTTGTCTTATGACATTGCACAGTCTTAGTTACACCAGTGTATTAAATTTATTTTTATTTTGTATAAAATTCGGTAAATTACATCTGTCTTTTTTTTCACATTCCTCTTAATTTTTCATTTTAGCTTCAAAATCAAAGAAATGTAAAAAAACCATTTCATTTGTCTTCCATAACTCCCAAGAGGCATACTGTTTAATACCAGAATTCGTCAATTTGGCTGGATGATGAGAGACTAAAGTTGCCTTTTTTTTTTTTCATTTAATTCCAGTCCAGTAAAGTAAATTGTGAGCCAACAGAGTATTACATACTCTCTTTGGACAGAAAAAATATCCATATTGTAGTAAACATTATTGATTTAGAGATGATTAAGTCAAGATCTTAGGTCATCAAGAAATTAATGTCGCTTATTTTTAGATGAAAACACCCGAACAACTTATATATCAAAACAAAACATT
>NW_013666016.1:316328-320320 GCF_000517525.1 Limulus polyphemus | reverse complement strand
GATAAATAGGAGAATTAAAAGTGGCCAGTAGGAATAGCATTGCAGATCATACATGCAGAAACAAACAAATGTGAGTGAAAAACTTGAATTGTTTAAGGATGATAGATATACGACGGCAGAAGTGACATTGGGGCAGCATCAAAATTCGATTCATCCACTGGAAGAGACATCTGGTAGATGTTAAGAAGATGCTCAACAGGTAGAATAAGCTTCCGAGTCTGCAAGGATAACATTATTGTTAATAAAGCAGTTATGCATGTATTTTTGACGAAGTTTATGAAGGCGTGAAATTATAGAAGGAAAGGTTATTCGGTCCTGTAGTTTCTTTGTGGGAACATGAATTTCGGAAAGCTAATCTTAATGTTCCAAAATCATTAGGCAATAATAATAATAATTAAAAGAAACTAATATCCACGCAGTGTAATCATTGGTAACGCATGGGTGTATAAAGGATTTATAAGTTTAAAGTGAGGTGGAGAATTCAATCTCCAGTAATTTCCCAGGAGGCATTGCATGAGGATGATTTTCTTGGCGACTTTCAAAAAGTTGCAGTAAGGCTAGTTTCCAGGGGAAATTCTTACCTAAGGTAATGTCCAGATATTTGACACAATCTGAAAGCTGAATGAGAATATGATCAAGATGGACTTTGAAGAGACGAGGATCACGACAAGGCTCAAATTTTTGACGGCTTGAAACAAGCCATATAGCTTTAGTTTTGGTGCTGTTTAGTGTAGTACTCCAGATTTTAGAACACTGGAGAAAACGATTAACAACCTATTGAAGTATCCTGCTAAGAGTGATCATGGTAGAGCAAGTAGGAAGTAAGGCTATGCAAAAGGTCATTCTCATAATGCAAATCGAACTGTGTATATATATATATATTTATAAATATATATGTGTGTGTGTAGAAGCATGACTTCTTTTTTTTTAATGTAATGTTACGACCATTTCACTTGATTGCTCATTATTATTTTATTATTGTAACAATGATATATACAATATTGTGCCATTTTATTACTAGTAATAAACGACATCACACAAAATATATTTTCTTCTTTGATAGAACATCAACGTTTCACGGTTTGTATTTTAGTGTAACGTTCCTGCATAAGCTGTAAAGCGAAACGTTGAGTGTCCAATTAAAGAAAAAAATAAGAAATTTGATGTCATAAGGTCGCTTATTACTAGTATTAAAATGTATTTTATACTCCAAAATGCATTACAGAAATTAACTAACTAACAATGTGTAATGTTTCCCATTTAACTCTGTTAAGTCTTCTTTTCAGTTACAGCCGAACCTTTCCAATAGCTGTAACCCTTGGTGAAAGCAAAAAATTGAAAAGTTGAAATATACATAAAATGAATGTTTGATTTATTTGAAGAAAAGGGTCGTTTATTTGATAAAACGAATGTTGTACTCTCTCTGTGTGTACAAATAGGAGATTGAATCTTTCACCTTCAAAGGATTATATTTTGTTATAGACATCTGTAATTGAAGACGAAATATTGTTGCCACCTCACAAGTCGTTATCCAAGCATTCATTATTTAGTTGCTATAAGTATCATATAGAACACTGTAGCTTTATTCGAAAATTCTGAAACATTGCTTTATTTTCTTTTTCATCTTAGCTAAGCAAATATTACTGAATTACAAAAAGTAATTGTGACGTCACACAGCAGTATTTCAAGAGCTTTTATCTAACGCATCTGAGCCACTTACATGAAGAAGATCGTAAATTTTCAAAATTTGCAGAAAGAAGTTTAGAAATGTTAACTGATTTTTAACTAGTCACTTTTAAATATAATGTAAAATAGTCAAAGTAACAGATAGATGTTATACTTACAATTGGAATAGAATATTTATTAAAAAAAACAATGAAGTCAGTCATACTTATCAGACATTTGTTTGCAAGATGATTCATAGCTTTTTTAGTTGACCTATAAGAAATAACTGCGTAAAGTTAATGACTTATTGTAATATTGGTAGAAACCCATGTGAAATAAACCTGTTGGTTCTTCTGTATCATGGTTGTATCACAATGATTTAATTCTTTTCTAGCAAAATTTGTTTTCTTGAAAGCAGAAAAGTTTGAAGTGTTTATTTACGTTATGTAAATATAAAATACACGTTTTTGTTTATAATGACTGAAAGCGTATCGAAATGCTTGGAAATTTTATAATAGATAAGGACTTGAGTTATCACCATAATTAAACGTAATAAAAGTTTACCTGGATATCTAAGTGTAATAAACCTATCAGAAGAAAGTTGTTAAAATAGAATTTTAATTTGTTTGTTTTTATTTTTAGTTGCATGCTGTCTCCAGTAAATCCTTATGCTTACTATATCTTCTTCCTGGGCCCAGCTTGCATCATTTTAATCGTAAATCTAATAATCTTCGTAATGGTCACTAGAATTTTACTGCAACCAAGAATGAACACTAGACCTGGAGTTCAAAGTCATGGTAGCTTATATGCTGTCATTGGTGCCCAGGTTCGCGGAGCTTTTACTGTGATGACTCTTCTGGGCGTCACCTGGATTTTTGGAGCTTTAGCAATTGATAAAGTCAGACTAGTGTTCCAGTACATTTTCTGTATTGCGAATTCTCTGCAAGGTTTTCTCATTTTTCTTGTTCGGTGCCTTCAGTTTCCAGAAGCACGAAACGCTTGGATTCAGTTGCTCCAAACGGGTACTTTAAAAAAGTATCGAGGAGTTGTTCCGCCGGGAGGCTCTTGGTATACCACTTCAAATCCTAATCGTAAACAATCTAATGGACATACTACTACCGATCGCATGCTTAGCAGCACCAGTAATGATACCACCAACTCAATGCTTTTCAATAACAGTTGCTGGAATCCGACTCCAAATAAAGGATCTGCGTCTCATAATAGCAAACATACCAACTTATGTCTGTTTTCCAAACACGTAAAACAACCAAAGGATAAAGATCTATTAAAGGAAGAAATAAACGCCGTAGATGATAATCAGTCAGATTCTCCATACAGTGGAAATACCTCTGATAAGATCAATGCTAACTCACTCAGACTTTCCCAAAATAGTGATCAATTTGCTTCAATCTGTTTTATTGATGATGATGAGCCAAATAATAGTGAAGGGGGTGGAATTTCGGGAGATGAGAGCGGCTATCAGTCATCATCTCCAAAATCTAAATATCCGTGGAAATACAGTTCTGCTTTCAAGAAACTCGATGAAATAGTGGACTTAAATTTCGAAGAATCAAAACACATACAAAATCATTTGTCTTCAAAGGACTTCAACAGCAGCCAACTCAGTCATTTTAAAAGTAATGATGAAGAAACACCGCATATTTGTTAAGAGAAATATCGATCTTAAAATGTGTGAATATCGAAAATGTTATAAATTGTTTTCTTGTCGAAAATTCTCGATGAGGATTTATATCTTGGGGTCTTTTTTTTGTGAGCCGAGAAATTTTCTACCTTGTGTACAACACGTGTATCTAGCAGCAACAAAACGTCAATGAAAAAGTAGATAAGTCTGTACGAAAATTACTTTGAAAACAAAACCTGAATTACCTTTAATTGAATACATTTTACAGAAGCATTTAATGTTTCTTGCTATGGAACTAATTACTTAAGAGCGTTATCCTGTTGAGAAAATGCTCAACAGAAATATGCAATAACACCTCTCTCTATTGGTAAAGAGCTGGCCGTCAGATGATGGAACTGATCTTCCTGGAAATACTTCACTTCCTATTTTATTCTGAATGAAATTACCAGAAGTATTTCAATTTTTACATTATCATGAATGAGGTATCTGAAAAAAAAATTCTGTGACAGTGTAAATAGTCTTTCAGGAAAAACTAAATTTGTTAGTCATAATAAATACATTTTTATAAATTTTTCATGCTGCTAATTATCCTTAAAAAATAATTTCCAATATTAATGTACACAGCGTGGTCACAAGTAAATAGACACCACCTTTTCAGAAAAAATTAAAATTTTCAGTCATATTC
>NW_013666016.1:315151-315690 GCF_000517525.1 Limulus polyphemus | reverse complement strand
AGCTCGATCTCCCACCAACCCAAACAGCTCGCCAAACCATCACGCTGAAAGCACCATGCATCACAGTTGGCTGCAATCTGTTGAGCCAAAACTCTTAGTGAGGCATTCTCCAGATCCATATCCTTCCACTGTCCGAAAGTTGAGCGAATCTTGATTCGTCTGGGAACAATACAGTCTTCCAAAAGTCCAGAGGCTTGGTCATCATATCACTTGTCCACTTCTTTCGTCTGACTATGTTGGCAGGTCTTAATAAGGTCTTCCGTCTAGCTGCTCTGCAACGATAACCCAATCTGTGGAGAATCCGTTTAAAAGGTTTCGGGCTCATCCTACTAACTTTGGCCACTTCTGCCGTCGTTAATCTGAGATCCATTTCGATGCTCCTCTTGACAGCCCTTTTTGTACTTTCCGATGGACTAGGACGACCCGGATACTGCTCAGTTGTTTCATTGCCGTGTTTCCTGAACTGCACGATGATTCTGTTGACTGTCGAAAGCGGGATTCCCAAATTCTGCGCAATTTGCCGCTGACTTATTCCACCA
>NW_013666016.1:308309-314708 GCF_000517525.1 Limulus polyphemus | reverse complement strand
AGATAATTAGTGGGCAGACAATTTTCATTTATATAATGCTCTGTGAACACAAATTAGTTAGCATAAATCAGTTAAATGACGAAAAATTAGGTGTCCATTTACTTGTGACCACTCAGTGTACTTTAATTATCTAAAGTAGTTCATTATCAATTCTACCGTAACATTTTTTGACGGTTATTTCAACGAGATCTAAGAAATAATGTACTTCCTATAGTCTTGGCTTGAACCTTCAGAACATTTTTCAACTTTTATTGTAAAGGAAATAAAATTTAAAAATACTCTACTTTACATAAATTATATGTTATTGTATTGTAGTTCAATTTTAAAAAGTCCATTTTCCTCCATTTTATGAACAATCTTTCAAAAGTCGTTTTCAGTTGTACATTACAGATATAATTCTCGTATCGTTCTCGTGAATCAGTTTCAATAGATTTACTTGCTTCTCATGCTACTACGAATGGAATTTTAGGAAATAACGGTTTTTTAGTGGATACATTCTGTATATACAACAGGGAAATGCAGTTCATATAGATTATATCTGTTTTGTAGCAAAATTGTTCAATGTAAGTAGTTGATATCATAACAAATGCTATAAATGTAAGTAATTGTTAGTTGAGAAAATGTTAACTATATTTTCTCAATATGACTGAAATACAACAGCAATACATGTTCTAAGGTGTTTCGTGTTTCTTTTTAAATTGTTCATATAGGTCTGTTGTCTGTTGGTTTTGAAAATTAAGCTTTCTATGTTTACGTTTATTTGTAATTAAGAAAGTGAAATACTACTTGAAAATTGCACAATTGATGCAAAGCAATTAAACAAGGAATAGTCTCTTTTGTAAATACACGTAAAGAAAACAAACTAGGAAATGTTACTTTATTTCTTTTATTGTGTTGTTTTTTCCATTTTCTGTTTGAAAATATATACTTATCAGATGATAACAGTTTTATTATAATAGCAATCCTATTGCACGTTTCTTTACCAGAGATTGCTAGTTTAATGACTTACTGTTGCTAATTAATCATATTTATCATTAGTATTAGGCGTATTATGTTTGTAACACTACTTTCTTTATCTAGTCCCTTAGAGATTTTCAAGAATAAGAAGAATGTTTAATGGTATTCCAACCACACAATGTTCGTCACATCCATTGTAAATTACGCCAAGTCCTAATATTAATGTCTTATGACAAATATGATTAATTATTATCATGCTTTGTCAGCTTGTAAAAGGCGTTTTCGCCATAATTTGCAGCTGTTTGTTTTTTGTTGGTTGTTTATAGTTGTTTGTGTACATTATCTAAACTTTAATCTGAAAATATAACCAAATCCATTAATATTTGAAACTCTTACGAGAGCTGCAAAACTATGTAAAGTGTGATTTGTAAGAAAATAAGTGTACAATACAACGTTTAAAATATTTCAAACAAACTTCTTACTCTTAATTTTTATTTTCATTTTTTTTATGGTTTGCTTTTATGTATTAGTCACCGCCAAAAATAATAAGTTCTTTGGTGAAAGTGTGTGGAAAGTTTGTCTGATGTATATAATTTTTATTTTAAAATACGAACTTCATCTCTAATTCTTAGAACCCACATGAATTGGAATTTGATACTAAATCACTTGTATGAAGAATAACTCAGGGAAATACTGAACTGGAATATATTCAAAAATGTTTAATAAAATGCTTTTTTTCCTTGGTGATGCTATAAACATGTTTATAAAAAAGAAAAGTTTTATGTACTTAAACAAAAAAATAGGAACTAACCTACTACTATATTTTAGAAGGTGAATTTTTCCATCGCTTTTTTAACATAAGCTGTTTCTAGGCTTTTTGTAAACCGCATTACTATCCATAAGTGTGAAGTAATAAAACTAAAGTAATGTTCCATAAATCCTAACCAGTCAAAACAAATAAGTTACTACAATACCTTTTGACTTGTCCTGGAAATAATATAATTGTAACCCATTTAGAGATTTTTGTTTTGAAGACGTTTAGATCAGAGTAAAGATTAATTTGGTTTGTTAAATATATACTAACTAAGAACTGAGGGCTATTGTTTGCTATTTTCACAGTTATTTTGTACAATATTTGTATGTTTAACATCTAATAAATTTTAAAATGATTATTAACATTATTTTTTCTCACTCTTCGAAATATAAAGATGTAAGTAAATCCCCAAAAACATTAAAGGGGCTCATTTACAATTTGTATTTATAATTTGTTTCTACATAAAGAAATACATTATTGTTGTGTGTTTCATTGAATTTATGCCAGTATGTATATTTCAATTTCAATTAAAGGTGCTATTTTACATTAAACTATTCTTCATCGAAACGATCAACAGAGCTGAAATCAACATATATAAACTAATAATGCAAATATATTCGGTAAATATAGTTAGTGCATCAGCTTCAACTACAATATATATTTATATACTGGGTGTACTTCCACAGAGTCTGCAAAAGTGTTTTGTTTCAAGAGTAAATAAAACCATCATTAACAATAAGAAATATTTAATTTCTTGCTTTAGAAGTTCATGTGTCATGCTGTGTTCTAGCATAGGGTAAAATTAAAACTTGGTATGACAAAAATGCAAAGAAGAGTCTTTTAAGCCAGGTGATAAAGTCGCTGTGTTGCTACCAATCACATGACATCCTTTGCAAGCCAAGTTTCATGGCTCATATCAGGAACTAATCTACTACTATATTTTATAAAGTGAATATATCTATCGCTTTTTAACACATGCTCTTTTTTAGCTCTTTGTAAACTGCATTACTATCTATAAGTGTGAAGCGATAAAACCAAACTCATGATGGATGATCTTGATTATGTGATAGAAACACCTGATTGTCTAAAATCTACTCAGTTGTGTCATACCAAAATGCGGAAGTCATACTTTGATCGTAATGAGCCAAATGTCAATGATGTAGATAAAACCAGTAATGATGAACAAGAGTATCTTAATGTCACCGAAAATGATGCTGAAGACAAAAATTGTTGTGAAATTAAATTTACTAACTTTTAAATCTTAGCAAATCTTGATACAAAATTGTGACACTTAAGTTCAGTTGAGAAAAAACAGTTGTCAAGTTTGTTTTTCAAGTAGAAATGGTTGTTTCCTGATGCTCCGAGTAAGACAACTATGTTATTTTAAAATGTTGATGCTAGTAATGACAGCCTATAAAGCTACATCCATACAGGGTCACACCTGATAAAGCACAACAAATGAAAAATGAAATTGAGTACATGTTGAAATTTGACATCATACGACCGAATCAAAGTATTTGGAGTTCACCTTGTGTTCTTGTACCAAAACTAGAAGATAGTGCTAGATTTTGCACTGACTTTAGAAAAGTCAGTTCTGTAACCAAGAGTGATTCGTTTCCAATCCTCAGGATTGTTTGTTTGTTATGAATTTCGGGCAAAGCTATACGAGGGCTATCTGCGCTAGCCATACCTAATTTACCAGTGAAAGACCACCCACCGCCAACTCTTGGGCTACTCTTTTGCCAATGAATAGTGAGATTGACCATCACATTACAATGCTCACACAGTTGAAAGGGTGAGCATGTTTGGTGGGACGTGGATTCGAACCCGCGATTGCGAGTCGAGCGCCCTGACCACATAGCCATGCCTCAGGATTGATGATTGTATTGACATGATTGATAAATCCAAGTATGTGAGCAAATGTGATTTATTAAAGGATATTGGTGCATTTCTTTCACTGAAAGAAAACGGGAAGTATCTCCATTTGTCACCCCAGATGGGTTTTATGAATACAAAGTAATGCCTTTTGGAATGAAAAATGCACCGGCCACATTTACCCATTTAATGAATCAATGTGTTAGGGGGTGTGGAACTTGCATTGATGATATGATTGTATATATAGTAACACCTTCAGTGACGTGACAAAATGTTTGAGAGACTTACTCAGTGATATTTGACTGTCAACCTGGAAGAAGGTGAGTTTTGAGAAACCAAAGTGGTGTATTTGGGTCATGTGGTTGGCCAAGTTGATGTGGCACCTTGGAGAGCCAAAATTGAAGCTCTTATGGTTTTTAGAACCCCAAAAACTGTGAGATCACTTAAAATATTTCTTGGCGTGGATGATTATTATTGGAAAGTTTGTAAGAACTTCTCTGAGATTGCAGTTCCACTCTGTGAAAGGTCGTAGACTTGTGATGTTCTTATTAGATTAAGGTTATATATCACAATGATCACTTCCATAGAAACATATACATGCTTGTCCCTGCTCCTATATTCTCACTTCCCTATAAAGCATTTTTAGACGTTCTTATTTTACATTTTTCTATTTACGGTTTCCTTTATTGCCCTTGTTCACTTTACTATTTGCAAACGATTTCCTGAATTTACTGTGTGTTGCAGATCCGTTTAGCTTACCTGTAGGAAATAAGTTTATCTGAATTCAACATATACACACCTTATCATTAAGAGTTGACAAGGTATCCAAGGTTAAATCTCCACCACTAGTGGTTAGAATTATTTTATCACTCGTAGAAGGTATTTACAATAAGAGTAAAAAAATACTAATAGAAACTGGAATGCTGAAGCAAGTGAGTATGACAAAGTTCAGATATATCATCAAACATTAGACACATGTCTACATCTACAAAAAACAACTATGAAAGGCGATTTCTCCGTAGCCATTACAGATTCCTAATTTTCGTATCCCGTTTTCCTCATACTTTACTTAATACACGTTTTAAAATAATCCGTAAAATCGAATTTGAAATAAATTGTAGGTTATACTTGTTTGTTTGCAGTTAAGCACAAAACTACACAAAGGGCTACTTTTGCTCTGCCCACAACGGGTATCGAAACCCAGTTTCTAGCGTTGTAAGTCCGCAGACAAATCGCTGTGCCACTATAGGTTGTAAGTTTAGTATGAGTTACTATCTTATTAGCAACTTGGTTCTGTATATATTTCACTTTAAGCACTCTAACCCACTAGACTACCCAATTAAGTGACGCTCTGGCTCAATACTGTGTCACAGATGAAGATATCGAGAAAACGTATCATCACATTAGATCAAATCACCTGCATAAAAAGATAAATTTGGTACAACAACCATCAAGTAAAATAAAATGACGCACAAAAGCAACTATTTCAAATCCTACACTTTGCCCATATTCTAGAATATTGACGCCTTATGATTATCAGTTATTTATATAAAACAATTAATGAAATTTCCGTTATTGTAATGTTCAATATATTTTAAATAACTTACGATAAATCTAAATCATGGATTATCTTAATCGTATTTGACACACAGACGCTTGTCTTGAATTTGACATCGAGCATACATATTCTTATCAAAGCTATACGTTCAATATTTATGCAACATTTATCAATATTATTTACATCTATAACAATCATAATATCTTCACTAATTTCCAGAGGATCTATTTTTTCCCGAGTTCAAATTGCTTAGGTCCCTACAGAGCTAAGATCAAGACCTTGAGTACTGCTGCATGAGAGAGATTGTGTCATATTTAGGCTTTTTAACAAGTCCTTAGTGCTGAAAGTAGTGGAACACCGCAGCTGAATATTCTGTGCTAATTCAAAATACTTATAATCAAACTAATGGTAAAAGCACGGTTACACAGGCACGCAGACAATCTAATAACTCCTTAAAACCTTTTATGCCAAAACAGTTACTCAAGTATATCTATATACTACTAAAACTCTGACATTGTTTGTTTGTGTGCTTGTCTATAATTAAATACAGCAAAAACGACGCATAATACCGCCATATTTGTAATGAAATGAGAATAGAAACAGAATAAAACAAGTTTCGTTAAAATCGGGCAATGGGTTACCGAGTTAGCCCCGTTTTTCGGGTCACTTTTATGAAAATTTCTAGATGTATTTAGGTACACTATATGGCGCCACATATCGGTTTATCTATCTATCTATTCGTTTTCCACCTGATGAATCACTTTAAAATAGACCACCGTGAACCATTGGGTCAACCACTATTCAGAGGTTATGAAGAATTCAAGCTAATTTCAATATTACACCGAAATGAAGGTTTATTTTGAGATAATTTAATTAAATATTTCAATCCATTCGTGTTATTCATAATTCAAGAAAATATATTTGATTGCTGATCGGTAATAAAAGGAAAGACCATTTCATTTTTCAAAAAAATGAAGTAAGAAGTTTCGTAAAGAGCGCGAACGGTAGTGTGAATGATTTTTTAACTGAGAAAATAAGCAAACAAACAAGCTCAGAGTTTTAGTGGTGTATAGATAGTTTCTTCATGATCTTGTTTTGTCATCTTATGCCTTTTAATGAAGATGAGTAACATTGACAGGGAAAGTAATATAATAGCCAATAGCTCGGCGAGAGGTTTTCGTTTTATTAAAATTTT
>NW_013666016.1:304476-307309 GCF_000517525.1 Limulus polyphemus | reverse complement strand
TTCAACTTGACTAAGAAGAAACAAAAATTTCTCTGAAATCCCAAGAGGGACGTGGCATTCAATAAATTGAAGGCCTTGTTATGGAATGTTCAAGTCTTGAAGGACCAGATTTTTGTAAACAGTTCATGTTAACTGTTGATGCCAGCAATGTTGGAATTGAAGCCATTCTGTGGCAAAATGATGATGATGGTACTGAACATCCAGTTTGTTATTTTTAAAAAATTCAACTGTAACCAGAAGAACTATTCTACCATTTAAAAAGAATTGTTAGCCTTGCAACATTTTGATGTTTATGTTCATTTTTCTGTAGAGCTGGTAATTGTGTATACAGACCATAATATATTGAAATTTTTGAGTAACATAAGGAACAAAACCAAAGATTTTTAAATTGGAGATTAGAGTTGAAATAATATAAATTGGATATTAAACATATTAAGGAAAAGATAATGTAATTCCAGAGACATGGAAGGGTTCAATGTTTGAAAATATTTGTATGGGTAAGTCTATTATTGCTTTGTTGAATTGAAATATTTATATTGTTATCTTTGTATAATATAAGAAATATGTATGAAGGTGCTAAATTTTGGATATTGAAAATTGGGCATAAAATGGGAGATGTTACGTGTTTTTGGCTTCCTTACCCCCCTTCTCACTTAGCAACTTAGTGATGCTTATTTGTCTGTTTTTTCACTGTGATTGGCTGATCACCACTTAGCTGTAGCTAAGTGAGTCACATACTGTACCTATATATATATATTGGTTAGAAATTCAAGGTGTTTGTTGGTTGTGGTAAGGAGATCGTGTAAGATGTTGTTTCGATGTTTGTTTTATGTGTAACTTTTGATTATTAAATTTCAGTTAAATGTCACCTGACGCCTGTGTTATTAACACGTATCATTATGAACGTCGGCGAATTCCGTATGCAACAGTAAGAAACAGGCTTCATGGAACTAGCTTAAATTCTAGAAGGCATGCTTTCACCCAGCAGTTGACTATAAAGAGCTTATTTAAACTGATGTACTAAATCTTTCCTAAAATAATTTCAAATGCAGTGGCTGTTGAGGATTTCCTCTGGTTTTAACTCTATAAAGATATCTCGTAAGTGTAGCTTCCATATTTGGTATGGAATCATCCTAATTTCTATGAACTTATTGGAGGAGGTATGAAACAGTTCTTCCCAAGGCATAAAAAAAATCACACACTCAGATCACATAGAGATATTCAGATTGAGGATATTGAATTTCAAAAACCTGTACTTGATGGAATTGGAAGCTGGAGAATGAAACAGTTATTCATGCTATTTTATATTAATTAAGACATATCAGTCAAACTGTTGGATATAGAGCCTATGGATTTCTTCGTGATTGGGCTTTTTAAACTGGCACTAAGAAACTGTCGTCCTTGTGCACTAGATAAATTATGGAAAGCATGCAGCAGGAAGGAGTGTGCTTTAGCTATGACAGCCTTAAAAAGAAATCTTTTGTGAAAGGAAACTATGTTATGAGTCTATCGCCAAGATGCATAGACGTGTGATAGAGCAACATAGATTTGAATGAGTGGTGAGGGTCCCAAATTGCTTTAATGTAACATGCTCAACATTTGTACATTTCGCGATTGTATAGAGCTCATTTCATTTTATTTAATTACATTCAATTTGTTTAATTTTGTAGTATTTTTGGAATTGTTTAGTTTTATTTATTAAGTATCATTTAATTTTCTTAATTTATTTTGTGTTTTGACCTTCTAATAATTTTAATTTTATATATTAGGTTTATCAGTATTTTCTTTTTGGTAATTGTTTACTTCACATTACGCTTTGTTGGATTTTATCGTATTTAATGATATTTTGCACAACTTATTTAGTTGACCGTGTGCTGTATTTTACATTTTATCTTGCCCTCAATGGCACAGTGGTATGTCTGTGGACTTATACCACTAGCAACTGGGTTTCGATACCTGTGGTAGGCAGAGTACAGATGGTCTATTGTGTAGCTTTGTGCTTAATAACAAACAACAACAACATTTTATCTTTAGTTGCACCAGAGCTTATGATTATTTTCATGATTTTAAATATGAGAAAAACTGAGTGGCATTTTTGGTTTTGTATTTTGATCTGTATTATAATGAGTTCAGCTGTTTTTAAAACTTACCTATGTACTTTTTAGTATGCATAATATTGTAATCGATCTAGTTTAAATTTGATATATTTGATTTTGTTTTGAACTTTGTATTTTCTATTATTCTATTTTATTATTCACGCTGGTTGGTAGAACCTTCACATATGTATGTATAGGGGTGTTGTAAAAATTTCAACTTTTATAAATGGTTCGGTTTTTTGTTTTGTTTGGAATTTCACACAAAGCTACATGAGAGCTATCTACGCTAGCCGTTCCTAATTTAGCAGTGATAGACTAGAGGAAAAGCACCACCCATCGCTAACTCTTAGGCTACTCTTTTACCAACAAATAGTGGGATTGACCATACCTAATATTGCCCCCACGACTAAAAGCGCGAGCATGTTCGGTGATGGGAATTCGTCCCGCGACCATCAGATTGCGATACGAGTTCCTTAACCACCAGGCCATGACAGGCTCCATTTTCATAATTAAGCTGCGACTGACATGTATAGTATAATTTTATGTTTTTGACGAAGGAAGAGCCTGATTTATCATCGGTGAAGAATTGCTCTATGTCACCCTTCCATTTCTAGTAAGGAATATACCTATATTCATGTGCACTTTGGTAAATTTTACAAACACTTTGTGCACATGTTCTACATTTAAGTAATTGACATCCTTGTAAACATGGTGTGAAAGGTCTTAGACTTGTGATG
>NW_013666016.1:294193-303503 GCF_000517525.1 Limulus polyphemus | reverse complement strand
TGCTCGGTCGAGTAGGTTTTTCGTTTTATTAAAATTTTTGTTTGTTGTTCTCGTACTTGATTTTTCTTTTATTACTCCATAGTTACTATTTGCAAATAGTCAGTAATATTGTAGGTCCATTTTATTGTTGTTCTTTCTACGCGCCGTTATAACACAGTTTCATCTCATCATTTAATTTCTGTTGTGCATATATTTGTTTGGTTCGAGCTCTTAGTAGAAAGTCAAAGTTTCAGACTTCCGTCACTTATACCAAAATCAGCTATTTCTTACTTGCAAACTTTAACATTAAAGAACAGGAATCAAACTGAATAGTAAAATCATTATAGATAAAACTGGAAGAATTATCTGTTCTGTAATAGACAATGGCTCATTTTGACATCTACGTAAATGAAAAATATTCTAATGTGAGAGTAACAGGATTGTTCCAGGCATGACATTAGTCCGTATGTTCTCTTTTTTGTGAGATTATATATCTCTTTGTGAGTTTTGAAATTTCTTTCGGAACGGCTTGATTGAGTTTGTTTGAGACTTAGGAATGCATTGCTTTAACACTTGAAAGGTTTTGAATTGAGATTCGAACACTAGAATGAATCTTTTTTTTTTTTAATTACAGACGTAATCTTTTCTGTTCACATCTTTATAAGGATGGAGAACATTTGTTAACGTATCTGTCTTTAAGAATTTCCCGTACTTTATTTATACTTGGGGTGCTTGAAATATTGTCTATTGTTTCAAGAAGAAAAATAAAAAGACGTATTAACAAAAACAAAACCACCGTGTAATTAATAACATATTTCATTTATATCAAGTCATTAAGTGTTCACTATATTATAAATAACGTTCTAAAAAATAGAAATAGTATAAGAATACTCAGTGTCAATTGAAAACTAATAACGTGAGTAAATTATATGGTGATTAACAAGTAATATTCCACGTAGTATCAGGTTGGTCCCGGTTATGAGATGCATATTAAGTCAAGTAATATTCCACGTAGTATCCGGTTGGTCCCGGTTATGAGATGCATATTAAGTCAAGTAATATTCCACGTAGTATCCGGTTGGTCCCGGTTATGAGAAACATATTAAGTTCGCTTTTCTTGAATGAGAATTGCACAATGACGTTATTTCTCATTTTTCAGGAAATATCCCCCCTTTTATTTTCTTTTTTGATATCATTTACATTGAAACGTAATTGCCTGAACTTCTTCGATTTTTTCTTTTTCTTAAATAAACATGTATTTCACGATTACATGGTTACTGGTTACTTGTTTTGATAATATGTTAGAAAAATCACAGTTATATGCGTTGATGAGAAGTTTGGCTAATATGCTGGTGACCAATTAAGAAAAATCACAGCCATATAGAGAAATGAGGAGTTTTGTTAATATAGCAGTAACCAATTTTAAAATATCAGAACCATTTGGAGATTTTATGACTTTAAAACATCACGATACTATTGAAACAGTTCTCACGTTGTCTTCGTGTCGAAACTAGTTTTTCTGATATCAGACTTCTGACAGTTCGTTCTGTTCACTTTGTTTTTTCACTAATTGCTACACACGATATTGTGTTCTTTTATTATTAAAACACTGAATGTTTCATGATAACCATTAAGTGAAGGTTAAAATACAAATACCTTAACTTCAACCATGAGAAAGATGAAACAAGACTGTGTCGTTTAAGGACAAATGGCTACTTAGCTAAACTAAAAACTTGAGACCCATAGCTCATAGCCATCCTTAATTTAAATCCTGCTTCTTTAACGAATGTATGAACTAATGGACAGTAGGTTGTTAACAGGTCGACATATACATTCACTAGCAAGTTTTTAAATACAGTTTTATACTAGTATTAAACGGCCTTATAACATTAAATTTTTTGTTTGTTTTATTTAACTGAATACTCAACGTTTCGCTTTACAGCTTTTTCGGGAACGTTCCACTACAACACAAATCCTAACTTATTGGAAAGCTCTTGAAAAAGTTGTAAAACGAAATGTTGAGTGTTCAATTAAAAAAAAACAATCTGGTGTTATAAAATCGTTTATTATTAGCATTAAATATATTCTATACTCTAATATGCACTAAAGAGTAAATAGGAATTTTATACCTTTGACTAAACCTTCCCTGGAATGAACAGCATCATGATGAACTTGTAGTAGAATGATATCATGATCTCCAAATAATTTATCTAATAAAACGTTTTACATTAACGAAGAGTTTCTTTGAATGAGCAGTATGTTGATGAACGGGTAAAAATTCCTTAATTAAAATTTTGTACCAGTAACAAATGTTTTCTTCGAATGAATAGCATACGCTGTTGATGACCTGATAGAAACTCTGCGTTTGGATTCGCTAACATTCTTAAGAAATTTTGAAATTCAACAAAATGTATTTTCGAATGAATAATCTGTTGAAAATTAGTTTCAAAACTAGTCCAATTTACTATACATTTTGTATCGTTGGTGAAGATTTTGTTCAAATTGTCAGGATGTCGATTTACTAAAATATCTTAAATAAAAGAATTTTAGAATGCCTAAAATTTTCTTCCATTGTATATTTTGTTTTTGGTAGAGTGGTGAAAGGGCGGCGTTTAGATTTAGTAATAATATTTCTTGGCTTAAACTTATAAATTTAGAAATAATTAAAATGATAGAAATTAATAATTTTGTACTTGCTACGAAAAGGTGATAATTTTTTCCAGAACAGTCTGTAAAAATTTAAATCGACTTTTGATGATAACATAAAAGGACGATAGATAAGTAATGATAACTTGTTTTTACCTATTAGTTCTTTTGAAAAGAAAATGTTTCACTTTCTATCTACCACATAAAAATGTACAATGTTTCAAAAAGCATATTTATTCTGTACTATTTTCATTCATAAATATTTCGATATAAATAATGTTTAGATTCCACTAGTAATTTCTTCAAAATAGAATTTTACTTACAATAATCGATACTAGATGGCACTATGAATGAAATATCAAATTCTGTATTTAGTCAAATCTCTTTTTTTTTTCTTCCTTTTCTGTACAAAAACACATGTTGATAAAACAGCGTCAGCTACTGTATTTATATCTTGCATTGGAGAATTTGTTAGATGTTGGATTAATTTGCAGCATCAATTCCTTTGATATCATATGATTACCAAATAAACCCAAAAGTATGTTTATTCATTTTTTGCAAAATTTAAATATTACTTATACCTTGTATGGGTAATTATTATCTATATTCTCATTGTCGTAGTTTTTGTCTGAATGATAGAAGATTATCACGTATTTCAGCAATAGCAGTTTAGATATAACCTTGTTTTGCATTATATGTATAGATTTCAAAGGTAAGTTTTCTTGCTAAAAAAATACTTCGCTAAAGTTTTATTCTGCTTAAATGTCAATGGTAAGTTTATGGACTTATAAAAATCAAAGGTTAGATTTCCGTGGAGGACAGAGCAAAGATAGTCATTTTTTGTTCTGTACTAAAACAAACAATCTGGTTAAAAGGTTCGATGTAAGAAGTCTGCATACCTCATGACTTAGTGCTTGCCTTTCAAATCACTTTGTCTTTTCTTGTATTTCTCTTTTGAATGTTAGTTTCTGCTGGATCATGAGCACTTTACCTTCCAACTTTAATAAAAGATTAAATATTTTTATTCTTAAAATAATAATTCCGTCAGTTGTATTTTAAGTTTACAAGAATAATCTACTAATGTATTGTTTATAGACTAAAAATGTTTGATAAAGTTAAATTTAAGTTTGAGTTTAGAAGTGTGAAATAAACTAGTTTAATACAATAAATAAATATTTTTAGTTAAAATAAGATTAACAAACGTAGATACATTATCGTACCTTAGTAAATATGTTCTAAAAAATAATAATTCTGCATAAGAGGAAAAAACATTTTATTTCTTAAAATAAGTAGCATCTTAGGAAATAGTGTCAGTTTCATTAATTATATCAGGTCTTTATCATCTTGATACTTTATTTCAACTCTATTTTTTCTTTGTACTTACTCTCATTAATCAGGTAACATGGTCAATTTGAATGTTCAATATATATAGTTTTATTACTTTTACTTTATATTTTTAATATTATATTTTCACTGTAAATATTGTTTTTCATTGTTAGCTTAGTATATATACTAAGGAGTAGCCTAAATCTTCTAAGCTGGCCGAACCTCCTGAGATATTATTAGAATTACGACCGAAAATATACTTAACACCCAACTGATGAAGCAATGCATTCTAATCTTTAAAAATAAGAATGTAAAAAAAGTATATTTAATTAGCTAGAGTCATTATCGATACCAAGTAGAATTTTAGTTTCGTTCTAAGCAGGTAGTTTTCTCTGATCAGAAGTTAATATTAATTATGTAATGCAAATTAGTTAATTATTAAGTTTTAAGAAGGTGTTAAATTAAGAAAAAATATAAATTCAATTAAAATTTATAATGTCCAAGTTAAACAATTCTAAACTCTTCATGTTTATTAATATGAACGATAGGTTTAAAGATTGTATTTTAGGATACGATGTTAGAATACTTCGCCTATCCGCGGTGCCCCCCAGTGGCACAGCGGTATGTCTGCGGACTTCCAACGCTATAATCCGGGTTTCGATACCCGTAGTGGGCAAAGCTCAGATAGCCCATTGTGTAGCTTTGTGCTTAATTACAAACAATCGCCTATCCGCAATTATATTTGATTACAAATCAGGTTAAGTGGTTTGAGTAATTTTAAAACTAGATATTCCGAAATGTCTTTATATTTTTATTGTCTTTTTTTTTAAGGTTTTATGCATTTAATAAACTATTTGCAAATATAAAAATAGCAACCTGACAAACTTTTAATTACTTATGTTAAACTTTAGTGGCTTTTTATTTAATATAGTCGAGGGCAGAGCTGACAAATGCTTTGGACAATTGGTCGGAAGGTTGCGAGTTCGAGGCTTGCTTGTGACATGTTCTGCTCTTGAGAATGACATTTTGTCCCAATTATTTCAGTATACCCAGCTGTAGAATATATACCAGCAAGTATCTGGGAGTCAATCTGCGTCGGACTGATATCCCATCCAGAGGATTGTGTAACTATTCTGATTGAATTTAAAACCTGACACATTCCGAGAGTGACCTAATAATTGATGTATTGAGTTTAGGTTAGAGACTTTGTACTTTCAACATAATGGCGTTATAAGAGTGATAGCCAATTCTCTATTTGATTAAGAGTAGCCGCTTTAAGCCACTGAAACTGCCGAATTATTGCCTTCTTTCTGATGTACAGTTTAAAATTAGGGACGGCTTCACCTGAATCATAGAGATCTCTGATCTTTCCTTTTAGCCCATTGTGTGTTCTTCAGATGAACAAATAACTACACATTAATCACGCATGTATTGAGTTTCAACATTCTCTTGGCACTTCTTGTGTTTTTTGTAAGTGAAACGTCATCGAAATAATTGATAACTTATGAAAGATGTAGAAATATACTCATGGTATCTCATTAATAGTCTATCTTTATACATCTAACGTCAACCGTTCCAAGTCAAGCCGAAAGCAGGTGGAATGTTTGTTTTGAATTTCGCGCAAAGCTACACGAGGGCCATCTGCGCTAGCCGTCCCTAATTTAGTAGTGTAAGACTAAAGGGAAGGCAGATAGTCATCACCATCCAGCGCCAACTCTTGGGCTACTCCTTTACCAACGAATTATGGGATTGACCATCACATAATAACGCCCCCACGGCTGAAATGGCGAGCATGTTTGGTGTGACGGGGATTCGAACCTGCGACCCGCCACTTGGCCATGCCGGGCCAGAACAAGTGGAAAACTATTGTATAAAGAATTGCTATATGAAACCTTCAAATACACTTTTCTTCTATAGCGCTCAGTATAAGAGCCTTTCACTACTCATAAAATTTGTTAGCATTTATTATACCAAATATCAGTCTACTGAAGCTCTATTTTCATGCATGCTCAGTTTAATCTGAGCAATAAAATATAGTACTAGAGATGAGTAATCTCACCAGTAAAACTGACATATTATAACATCTACGCTACACTATATGTCACGTCTACAAATAAGATACATTCTGAACCTCACCTCTAAAATAGCTGAGAATACTGCCGCTAAAGTTGGAATTAGCATCGTGTTTGTGAAATACTGTCAATAGGTAGAGTACTTTCATACCTTGAAGTCTAAAATCTTTATCCTTCAACTCAATCGTGTACTGTTATTTGCAACCTTGAAGTCTGAGAGAAGCATTATTTTAACTTCAATATTGTGCCATTTTTCACATGGAATTATCTTTAAAGAGTGATTTACAGGCTCTAAATTATAGCAGTATTGCAAACCCTAACATTAACACGAGGTTAATGAATGTTTCTTAACTTGAAATTTGTAATTATAATTATATGTAACTTTGTTAATTGTTGGAGCATAATGTTATTTCTTACCGTGAAATATGCATAAAAATATTGTTATTACCCTTGCCTAAATGAAAAGTGGGGTTTATAGTCATTTTTATAGCGCATCAGCGATACTACGTTGCAAACTGTTTTTGCTGCAGTGAGCTGCGAGTCATGAATCCTCAAGTTTACAATTCGAACATGCTAACCACTAGCCCATATTCAGTCCATTATTCTTATGTAAGGTACCGTAAGAATTATTATTCATGACCTTAATAACGAAGTATAGTGTTGTTTCTTACAGTTAAGTATGTATTACAATTATTTCTGATTTTAGTTTCATAATATAATGTGATTTATTAGCTGGAAGTATATAGTATCAATATTTCTTAACTTAATGTTCACATATAGCGTGTTTTAGATTTAAACATAGACGTAGCAGTTGTTCTCTTCGATGTCAAAGTATTATGTTTAAGTCTACAATTAAGGCAATTTTTCAAATTAAGTTTCACGATGTTAGTTATTTCTTTTATTAGAATCTATAAACTCCACGTTTTGCAGCTAGGATTATTCTGATCACGAGAGAGAGGTTAAGTTATTTGTAAATGTGAGATTATATAGAATATCAATGGTGTTGAATTGTATGAGTAAGTTTGTTCATGACTATACCTGAATTTCATAACTAATGTTTTAAGGTAACAATGAACAACTTTAGTATAGCGAACGTCATTAGTTTTACCATCCGTCAGTTTAATCTTATATCAAAGTTAATGTAGGCTGTGTAAAAGTTCCTTATTTAGTATAATATTATGTCATTAGCTTAATTACATTAATTTCTATTAATAACTTTGTCATGTTTACCAAATGCTACTCGGATTAAGCTAAACAGATAAGTATAGTGATGAGACAGCATTTGCTCATTTTTAAATCATTGTGCAATGGCTTAAGTTGAGCGAGTGTACGTACAGACGAGACAGTATTTAGTTTTTATTATAACTATGACAAACAATTACGTAAGTTGAAGAGGTGTACGTAGAGACGAGACAATACTAGGTTTCGTAATAATACTATTCTCTGACTTAAGTTGAAGGGGTTTGTATAATAATTGAACGGTATTTGGTTTTCATTATGACTATCATGTACATTGACTTAAGTTGAAGAGGTGTGTATAATAACACAGACCTGTGAATTTAAATTTCATAAAAATAGTTTTGGTTTTAATAACATATTTTCCGTAAGTCAGCCACACAGATTTCTAAAATATATTTTTTTTCTATCACGTAAAGATTTTTTACAAATCGGGGGAAAACTTTCACTTAGATCAAATTTACCACAAATGTAACAGAATATGTTTGGGTCATTTACACAACCTCTTGCTGTCATAGCGACGGATAAATAACATTGAAAAGAAAAATATAATGCCAAAGTGCACGCATAAATAAATACTAACCAGAAATGACACGTCGTGCGGCCTTTTAACCGTTTATATACTAGTGGTGTGTTTCTCGTGGGTTCTAGAACGATCGATAAGACTCTCACGTCGCGATTGGTCTAGAGAAATCTGTAGCCAATGGTTGTCAACATTTTAGCATATCAAAATGTGACCCTATTTCAAAGAAAATGATTCTCTTATGTAAAAGTACATATGACGTTTTAAGACAATAAAACCATCACAGGCCTTTGTAATTAGACAGTATTTAGTTTTCACTATGACCATCATGTACATTGACTTAAATTGAAGGGTGTTTATAATAATCGTGCAGTATTTGGTTTCCATTATGACTATCATGTACAGTAACTTAAGCTGAAGGAGTGTGTATAGTAATTGGTCAGTCTTTACTATTCTTCCCACACAAGTTATATTATCTTGACCACTGTATATATGTGTCACAATAATTTGAGGCATGAAGAATTCCATAAATATACTGATCAGAAGAGCATACGTGTTTTAATAATCGTGGCATACAGCATTACATACATTACCTACAGCAATTTATATAAATGAGTGGTGGATATCACATACAGAAGACTTCATGTTTCGAATTGTGGATTTATTAAATGACGTCTATATATATATTTATCTTAAGGATGAAAGATATTAGACAATGTCACATACACGATCCTTATGAGAATGAAGATACTATTAAAAAATACCATTACCAGAGACATTTCTTCAATTTTTTTCAGCGTGACTAACGAAGGGCTATGCCAGATCCATGTTTGTTTTATCCAATGTTACCATAATAGCTATTGGAAAAATGTTATACCAGTCATTCTCCTGAACAACGCCCTTTATCAAGTAGGTTGATATGTTATGGCAGTTTCATAAACAAATCAGGTACTTGACGAACGCCACTCTAATTATATTCTACCTATCTATCTGTAATGTAATATTTTTCACAGGATACAACCATCAGTTTCGATATGTCTTTCCTTATCACCAATGTACCAATGCAGGAGCTTATCCGATAACGTTAATTTAACGACAGCACTCTCAAAGAATGTATCTCATTGACATTCTCCATGATAGTAAAAATCACATATTTCTATGTTAATACAACTTACTTCCAAAACGAAGAAACTGACTATCTAGAAAAGAAAAGGCGTAGTCATGGGTTCAGCTGACTCTATCCCAAATACTCAGTTGATACACTTCAAAAATAATGCCCTCAAAAGAACCGTTTTAAACCCCAATATTTGGCTAAGTTAATGTGATGACATAATTGTAATATAGGCGACCTCTATAGATAAGTTTCTGGAATTCGTAAACCACCTGAATAAAGAACATCCAACACTACAATTCACAACAGAAATAGAAAAAGATAACAAGCTCTCGCTTCAAGACGAGACGGTCACTGAAACGCAAAATTCAAAGGCCCGGCATGGCCAGGTGGTTAGGGCGCTCGACTCGCAGTCTG
>NW_013666016.1:292786-294106 GCF_000517525.1 Limulus polyphemus | reverse complement strand
TTCAAATAGCACAAGAGCTTATAAAAAAAAATCCATATACTTGTAAACACCTTTATTATAGATCAAACCGCCTCAATAGCGTGAATATGGGATTCACAGACCATCTAGTCTCCAAAACGAAAAATATTTGTAATACAGAAGATGTTAAGAGGAAAGGAATAATCTATTACAAATTTCTCCTTGAAAATGGATATCTTGAATACTTGATGAATAATAAAGTCAATAACATAAACACTAAAAATAAGCAGAAAGAAAACTGCCGACAAAAAGCCATATTCCTCTATTTCATAGGTGTCTCTGAAAATATTTAAAACATACGCAAACAGTTTAACGTCAGAACAGTCCTCAGAAGCAGTAACACAAGTTGAAAGCAGTTAGTGTTCATTAAACTACCTAAGTGCATAATGGAAAGGAAAAACACCATTTACAACATATTTCATGGACGTGAACGCCAATACATTGGAGAAGCAAAATAAACAATACAATTACGAGTTCAGAGGTCCGAAAGACATGCAAGACTCTTAAATACCGAACTATCTGCAATAGATTATCTTGTTTGAAAAAATGGCATATAAATATATCGAACAACACTAAAATAATAGGATATGAACAACGTACGAGATAAAGATAAAGAAATCTTTTGTGTCCAATTAACTAATAAAACATTCAACCAACAGTACATAGAAGTAATCTAAACCTGGATAACACTTTTGAAACATCATTTCCAATAGGATAAGAGCCCAGACAAATGGATAGTCTACTTGCCTTTAAAGTCCTGACTCCCACCCCTAATTACAGTCCTTCTCAGGACTCTCCTGCAGAAGAAAGTACATTAGTAGTTGAAAGATATATAAAAACGAAGTGGTAATTGATTTTTAAAAGTAATTGCAAAAAACGTAACTAATTAATAATAGACTAGTAACCATAAAAACGATTTTCATTCTATTTACCTCCGTATTCTATATTTATTTTTTCTGCTTTTCTATTTATATATCCGTCTAAGTAGGTGTCTATCTATCCTCTGAAACCCTGTATATTTTCAAATTTTCCATTATTTTAAGTACACTTAACACTATAATATTCACTCATAGCTATACTATTGTTTTCTTACATGTATCGCAATGATATTAAATGAAGCTACTTTCTTTAAAGGCGCAAGGCTAAGAAAATTATTGTTCCTTTGAAGCCTTATGGAGTATGATATGAAATGATTCCTGCAGTTTTAGCGTTTCGGGGCTTAGATAAGCATCAAATACTGGAGACTGAAGTTGTTGAATAAGTTCTTTATTGTTTAATCACTTCAATAGGCTTACGCCCGTA
>NW_013666016.1:278766-292153 GCF_000517525.1 Limulus polyphemus | reverse complement strand
GTCTTGATTTACTATGGTTATTCCCGATGGCCAGTTTCAAAGTTTGGAAGAATACCATTTAGTTTATAGAAGTAACATCTCTTCTTATTGTTTTATAATTTTACATACCTTTTATTATTAGCATTATTTTAAAAAGTAATTTTTAGTGTAGATTTTATGTTATAATTTGTTACTGTAGTTGTATTACTTCGTAAATACAACTTATGTTATCCTAAACAGCCGTGGCTTTGCATGCGGCGCCATCTATTAGTTGATAAAATGCTTTTCATGCTAGATTGACCTAGATTTTAATATTAGTTCATTCGCTCTATTGGCGATTTTCCTATTTATTATTGTCATAAGTTTGCTGATTATGAAATGTGTGTAATTCCGAAACGTTAAACTATTAAACATGTATAAAATTGTTGCTGTGGCTCTTATTATTATATTATCCTTTTATTTATTCTATTAAACATTTTTAGGTAATAATAATAACAATAGAAATATATCGTATACAACTTCTTTTTTTACTAAATAGAAAATGGCTGATATTTCTACTCTTAATGAAACGTTTTAACGGTATAAAACAATAATGTAAAAGAAAAAGTGAGCGAAACGTTTAAAACAATATTTTGGTTTCATGAGAAAACTTCCACTTGTATGCGTACATTTTTTTTCTTCTCTTTACAAATAGAAATCGTTATTGTATATCCAAAACGACTGAAAGTAAAGCTGTTAAGGCCTTGGTAAAATTGTGTCTTTTTCCTATAAAGACAGTCACACAACAAAAGGGAAATGCTCCAACACATAGATAAGAGGTTATTTTGGTAAGAAGTATAACAGTTTACACATTGTGATTAAAACAATGTTTGGCTGGAATAAAAATTGTGAAAGTGTACGCCAGTGTATTTTATTCACAGTTATTCTACACATTTTGGTACTGCGCTAGTGTTCGAAGGAATAAGGAAAAACTGTGCCTCTATTCACAATCGTCGAAACGTGGCTGATGTAGGAACAGTTCCAGATAAGAGTATTAACTAATTACTTCTACCTCATTTCATGCAGTGTAATAAAAAAAAGTTGTCAAAGGCCCAGCTCTTAAAACAAGACTTTGTATATACAGATCACAATTACAAGAACGTTTTGAAATTTGTTTTCTTATCCTTGCTGTTAAGTGAAATATTTATGTAAAAGTACTTCTCCTTATCAATCATTTTAATATTATGTAGAAAGTACATCTTTACTGATTCTGCTAATTGCTTAGCGTAGCAGGTATTTTAAATTCGTTTTATGCTGTTAAAGATCTGAAGGATTTCTTTTTGCTTCTTTGAATTTATCAAAAATAGTTTTTGATACATAATGAATTATCAATTTAATCATATAAGGTAATTGTTTGACATGGTACAGTCAAAGGACCATATGAAGTAACAAATGAATAATATAGAATATATGTTTGTTTTCATGGGCTAAGTGGCCAGGTCAGCGACCCCTAGGTCCAGGAATAGCAGTCCCTAATTTAAAAGTGCTCACCAGAGGGAAGGTAAATAGTCAAAAGCACTCGCCCTCATGCGCAGTTACCATTAAACCCAATAACAGGACTCACTGTCAGCTGCTACATGGAGCATATTCAAGGCAATATAGAGGATCCAGACCAAGGACATTCCAATCTCCAGTGTGGCATACTGAGCACTAGATTACTCCTAGCCGTTTGTTTCCAAATGCATGATACTAATACATTTATAAACATTTATTTATTATAGTTTATAACTGACAAAATGAAGAGCAGATTTCCAAAGTTCTGTGGGCGATTTGTATGTGTTAATAAGAAATACAACAATTTCATACACTTCACATAAGTTATAGCTTCATTACCTAACACAGTTTAATTTTAACTTAATGATAGGGCTAATAAATGTTTATTGTAAAGTTAGCTTTTTCAAAATGATCTATATGTTCCTTAACTGTTATTATTTTTAACGAAATATATCTAAAGATATTATTTTCAATTTTTCTTTAAAATGCTCAAGAATAATAAATAACAGTCTTCGAAACTGATTTCAATAATTTCAAACAAATCTCTGATTTTTCTTTCTCGAACATTTTAAAAGATTCATTATCAAGAGATGTTTTATATAAAATATAATTTGGCTATGATACACCTAATTCACAAAAATTTCGCATATATTCTCATTAATCTCTAAATTATAAGATAGGAATATATTTTTTTCTTCCAGTGTTCAAACACATCTGAGCTGCCAGTTATCCTGAAATGATCAACTTGATCGGGTGTCTCACACTTTGAGGGATATTGGAGAACATTTGAGGTGGGATTTGAAGTACTCCTGCTGTGAGCTTAGTGGCTACTCCTATTAACGTTGACCATGCAAAGTAGGGCTCTCACGATTATAAGTAACTGTGATCGATTAATCGGTTCCTTGTATCGAATTGTAGTTGATTAATTGTCTTCCAAAGAGGCCTAGTGCAGTTGGAGTTTTAATATGTTGACTCACAGACTTGCAAATACTTGCGTTCTGCTTGACAGATTACGAAAGTTTTGTATCAACATATTCCACTATAAAGAGCACAGAAATTAATTTAACCTCTTTAATAGAATCACTGCACCTAACATACTAGAGCACAATGCCATAGTATTGGAAAGGTAAATAAAGACAAAATAATTTATGTCATATAACGTGTAATAACCTATAACTGCATGGAAAAAAGCTACCAAAAAATTAAAACGTAAGATTGTCTAATGTTTTAGATAGTATTGCTGGCATTATTATTTCTCTACCTTCTGATTTGAATAGTTGTCCATGGTCTCCATTAATAGGTAATTGTGATGCAGAAATGGCAATTAATTCATATTTTCTGACTCCAGACATGACCGCAGCTTCGAGATAGTAAGCCCAGCAGATGAGAAATGTTGCTCACTAGCCACTTCTGAAGTTAGGATGCAAAAATAGTGCCTCAGAAATCAAGTGACTGTGAGAAATTTGACCATCATTTCAGATAATCGGCAATGTAAATTTCCTCTGTAAGGTAGGCAGTTTCAGATTGGCTACCTGCAGGAACAACGTCTGCTAAGAAGCCGTCTAGTAGTCGCTTTCTGGACTTAGATTCCTCAATATCATCTGATGTAACACTGAAGTCTACAACATGATATAGCCTAAAACACAGAAAAAATTGGCAACTCAAATTAATACATGTAAGCAAATATTCTTATGTGCTAGTCTATACATGTAGTATTGGAATTCTACAGAATACTACACTGTTTTGCCAGTTATAAGCACTTGTGTTTACGTATGATGAATATGGTAATTCGGTATCTGACATGAATCTTATAGATTTTTAGAGAGGACATGTGACTGCTGCAAGGGCTAGGATGTCTTGGGGCTCACTTATGTGATGTTCTCAATTGACATCGACCTTGAATCGTGACACGATGCTATCTTCTTTCCTAATATTCATATCTGCGACACGCACAGACTTCGTTCCATCAGAATGTAAGACAGGTAGAATGGACCCCAGGAACAAGTAGACTGTCCCAGATGTAGGCTCGCTACCCTTTGTAAGAAGCTTAGTGGCTCCAGCACTGGCACAACTTTTCCCGTTATTTGCCATACATTTTTCCATAGATCTAGCATTGCTCTTTCTGAGAGCTTTGTTATAGGGTCACATAAATTAGGATATAGGATATCTATTCAAGCAACTGCTTCATCAGCGTGTAACTTGAGGTCCATCGTGTTATAACATTTTGAATGAGCCCGAGGGACTCTTTTCTACCCATCTTATTTTGTTGGTCTTCGAGAGTCTTGGTGGCAAGTACAATCGTTAAATTGGTCTACGTGGTGTTTATACACTGAAATTATCTTTGCGATGGTTGTCTGTTTCAAGTCGTCATTTATGGCCAACTGCAGTGAGTGAGAAAAGCAGATGAGTCATGGTAGACCAGCCTCCATTGCTGCAATGTTCATATTGCTGGAATTATCTGTTACGATGCATGGCACACGAAATATATTGAACTCATACTTGAGAATGATCAAACAAGTGTATTGATTATTGATTTCACATGTAGCAAGAACTTTGCATTTCAACATTCAGTCTCTGTTTACGTAATGACATCTCGTGGAAATGTATCTTTCAATTGTCAAATTGGTCCGCACGTGTGTTGTCAAAGCCATAGTTTGACCTTCTAGATCATCATAATTTTGGATTAGTGTAGGACCAGGAATCTTGAAGTCTGGGTTGAGCTATTGACAGTGCTAATGTAGGTTTCCTGTATTAATCAGTTATTTTTGGCATTCAGTTGGTCCAGCTTTGTTTAGATTAGTCTTCTTGTGGACATGTTTGAAATGATTTATCATATTTGTTGTTCCAATACAGTAGAAGAGTGAAACATTGCATTACTGTTCTATTCTTGTCATTAGTTAGAACAACGTATTTCCAAACGTTTGCTTTTTGAGATATTTTAAGGTTCAAACATATCAGTGACAGAACAGTGACACAATTTGAGCATAAGACCTCGCCTCGTGTGTGAAAGTCAAGGGAATATTTCCTGTTTTAAAGCTAAACCTAATCGAAATCTTCACGTTCAATAAATTATTACCCTCTTATAATTATCTTGTGGTCTTTTTATTAAGAAAAAATGTGAGTTATACTGAATGCAGTCAAAATACTCTGGTGCCTAATCAGTGCATCAAGTAAGTTATATAAAACTTACTCATGCATAATGTATGCTAAATACGGACATGCAGTGTACTGTGTAAGAAAAGGCATTTTCATTGATTACTGTTCATCCTTTAGGTCTTTAACACATTCATATGCTCTTTACTCCATTGCCAAATAATCGAGACAAATTATTATTTATTAATGGACTGAAATTATGAATAAGAAGAGAGTTCAGCCTTTATTAGCGATGAAGAGGGGTGTAGTTAATGAATACTAAGTCCAGGAAGCTCATTTTATGCGGTTTTGAGGTACGCAACAATAAGTTTGTAGATGCACAGAGATAAAACTGATCTTATCACATAAGTAAGGTTGGAAATTGTATGAAAATGATTAATTGATTATTCAGTTCAGTAATCGATTACAGACTTAATCGAATTGTGAGAGCCTAATGCAAAGACTATAAACAATATATGTAACGATGTAATGTTGTATGGGAAAAAATAAAATGTTATAAATTGTATCTTATATCAAAACGATATTGGAATCTCACCACATTGTTACAGTTATTGTTATTACATCTAATCATGTTCTCTTTGATGACACACATCTTGAAAACAGCCCAGCAGTGCAACTTCAATTACAAATGGGTCTGTTGTAAGGGTGTCATGTCCAAAACACTCAATCCCATTCTGAAAACCTTCCATATACCTTCTAGTGTATGAGAATGATGGTCTCACAGTGTCCCTTTCAACAGTCAAATCAAACAGAAATTTATAAAGACAGCATCTGGTAACTTGACCAGTAGTTTTCATATTGAATAGCGTGAACATTCCAGTTGCTTTAGGCATGTGATGGTTGAGTTGGAGGTCTTATTTTGGGGAATCCATATTCTGTTCGTATTGTTTCCAGATGGAGATACTTCATGATTATTTTGCATACTGTTGACTGGGACACTAACCTTTGTGTTCGTCGATTCTCCCCTGTTAGAAGAAGTTACATTTTTCTTACTACTGCTGGGTTAAGACATCTTGCAGGTCTGTCAGTGGGTGGTCCTGGGTACCAAAATTATCCATATTCCTTTGTTTTCCAATATCTTTAAGTACAAAGAATATATCTGTCTTGGAAAATATATATTCCAAATCTGAACACATCTTTATGAACTAAGTATATATTTTTTCATAAAGGGTTGACATATGCCTTTCCTAAAAGTGACCAATCTCAACTGGCATCACACTACCTATGATACGTCAAGTAATGTCAAAATGTAGTTCTGTCATTCCACCATCATACTTTATACTGGCTGTGGATGTCATGTAACTTGCTGATATGCATATTCAGAATTGTTTGAATATATATTTGTATTTTGTATTTATTTCAATATACCTGTGTGCTTTGTATCTTCAGTTTTATTTTATTATGCATTCAAGTATTTTTGGGCTTTGTGTACGTTTATGCAGTTTTAGTTGCAAATATGTAACTGGCCAGTCACTTAATTTTATGATATTGTTCTATTTTATGATTTAATCTAGATCTGTATCCACTTTTTGTTTGTTTCATGATTTTTCTTAGTGTTGGAACTATGTCAGTATCTCTACTTTGATTTTATTTTAGTTTTTTTCAATAAGTTAGCCTATATTATGTATAATTGGCAACCCTATTTGGTTCATCTTAGTTTGTGATTTACATAGGTTGGAAATTATTTGTTTTGATTTAGTTTAACCAGTTTTATTTAGATATTATAATTCTGTTCAAATTGTATCAATTTTGATTTTGTTTAGCTCTTTTGATGTAACTTCAGCTTGTCAGATTTACTTTGTTTTGTTATGTGTTGTATAGCTTTAACTTTTCTGGGTGTTGGAGCCTGTACATATATTTCACTGAAGTTTCTCTTTATTGTCTTTTTCGCCACTGTCATGGCGTCATGCATGCAGTCAAAGGAGATGATTACATCAGATTTCGAACTTCTTTGTTAACTGGTTTGTTTTTGAATTTCGCGCAAAACTACGCGACGACTATCTGCGCTAGCCGTCCCTAATTTAGCAGTGTAAGACTAAAGGGAAGGCAGTCAGTCATCACCACCCACCGCCAACTGTTCGGCTACTCTTTTACCAGCGAATAGTGGGATTGACCGTCACTTTATAACACCCTCACGACTGAAAGGGCGAGCATGTTTGGTGGGACGAGGATTCGAACCTGCGACCCTCAGATTGCGAGTCAAGCAAGATAAAAAAAACTGTTAATTTCATCCTTCCATGACTAATGAAATATATATTTTTATTCGGGAATATTTGGTGATTTTTTTCATACAAGTAAAGTATATGCATTAACATTTAGCTTAAAGAAATATTAAACACCACACCAATTGTTCTCAATAAGACTCAAACAGACGCTGAATTCATTATATTAAAACGAATTTTGCGCCTCACACGTAGTTACAGTCTATATCGCCACGTCTGGTGATTTGTACCTGACGATTGCACGACTGGACAATAGCCCTACAGTTTAGCTTTGATTGCAATCATGTTCGTCATACGAGTGCAATTTCAAAAACATGCCATCCCTCTATATTGGCTGTTCATAGACCATCTTGTGTATGAAGACACATCACTCATTTCAGCAATCCAATTACACAGAAATCCATAAGCGCTGCATTCCGTGAGTTGACCTGTTTGTCTTCTTACCGAACAACATGAACATCCATATCATTCTCCAGTTGCTTGAGGCATGAAACAGTAAAACAGATATCTTGTGGAAGCAGCTTGTGTGCACTTGACTTGTGTAGCTTTTCCAGACAACTGAACTTTGTCCTCACTTGTTACAAGATCATGCACTTTGCTTACCATGGATGGGCTACAACTTGATGAAGGTCTTTTCTGAATGATCTTTGTGCCCCAAGTTTATTGATTTTCCTTTCCAATGTCATGCTCAGGCTCCAAAATCGTTTTAATGTACTCCATCTAATTAGGTGTGCTTCCTACATATCCCAACAGCAAGTTTCAGTCTGTTAAGACAGAATATAGGAACTAGCCAGTAATAGGTTAATACTTTGTATTGTATAAATAAGTAAATTTTCTATTATTTGTATACTCGTGGTTGCTTGTTTTTACTTTCGTGTTTGCTGTCATTTTATTTTTTGCATAGGATTTCTTGAACTCTGTACATTTAGGAATACACAGTTGTAACATCTGTTATGGAACAAAATAATTAGTCATTAGTGAATTAGTGAAACACCCACTCTGCACTTTCCTTTCGTGGATTCTCATTTGTTACAAGACCCTGCACCTTCTTAACCATAGATAGACTACGACTTGTTACAGATCTTTTTTGAAAAGATGAGAATTTTCGCATGCATATATTTTCTCCGCCAGGTACAGAACTAATACATATTAAATTTTCAATTTAAATGAATCCATAAAAATATACAAGAGTACATAAATACTTACGAAAGGTCATACATACAAAGAAAGAAAACAGTTTAACATTATCACAGTCAGTATAAATTACTCATTCTGGTAAGCATACAGAAGAAGGAATAACAAAGAGGAATGATGAAATTACAGGCTATGCACATGAAAACATCTTTATATAGGAAAATACAAACTGAAATGATAACAAATTAAAATGTACATTGAATTAAAATATAGTAATAATAATTTACATGTGTGCAGTGGTATTGAATCCAGAAGGAAAGAGAAAACAAATTGGTAATATTATACATTAAGTACATTCAAAAAATAATTCAAACATAAACTGAAACAAATAATAAGAAAAACAAATTATAATTACATGAAAAATAATGTCATCCAAAATTTACTGAGTATATCCAAGTTAGAACTAGGGCACCTTCTCTTATGTCCTGACAGCAGGTCCTCCAGTATAACAGTTGACCTTTTTCTTGCCACAGTCATCCATCAGGTTATTTCTCTGGTCATTGTTAGTGCTTTAAGAATTTCAGCCAACTTGCTCAGAAGCTCTCACACTTCTTCCTACAGCTGAGTTGGTGGCTGTGCTCACTTAAATAACTGGTCTTCTTTCCTGTTTTAAAGCACTAATGCTTCTGTCTATTTAATAGCTTGCTCTTGGTAATGATGCTTTAACATAGGGATTTGTTCCATTGTAGGGTGATCAGTGATGACTGTCATAAGAGAAGTCAGGAGTTCTAGCTTCAGTTGCCACTTGGATGATGGTGCATTGGCTACTGTAGAGGCGGCTAACTCAGATATTCTCATCAGGGTCCCTGTTTCTGGCACTTATATGATCTCAGGTAAGAGTTTAGCTCCAGGAAGATCTTCTTAGGATTTCGAATATGGTGGCTCCACCAAAAATGAAGTCACAACATTTAGCGATTATGCTTCTTTGATTGGAGACCCATTAATGGGACACTTTAGGTCTTTATGGTATCCCCAAGGTATCTTAGTCAATATAGCTTGATTGATTTTAGTGTCGGCTCTAGGTTGGGTATTCTCAGCTTGACGGATTGCAAGCTGGGCTCAACTAGAATATCATCATTAAAAGAAAGTTGTATAGTCCCTTAGGCACTTTTCTTAATGCACCAGAAGTCATCATTAGGCTCTTGTAAGGTTGAAATATTAGTGCACCTGTAGACTTCAAGGCCAACCTGTTTGTGGTTTGGGTCAGAGCTTGCACGTCTGATGGGTCAGTAGGCAACACATCTTCATCTATTAGCTCTTATTATGTAAGACCAAACATCAAGTAGCTCCCAGTCTTAGCAACTACATAGTATAGTAGTGACAGGCACTGGAGAATGTATTTGAAGTAATAAGTATGAACATGACAATAGACCTGGCTAATTTAGTACACAAGATAGCCAGAAGGTTTAAGAAGTTGATCTTAAGTGGAAAATGCCAAGATTAAAATATAAGATCAAAATAATTCTGATTGGTGAGAAGTTCAAGCAGAACTGTGAATTTAAAGATGTAATGATTTTAGACACAGAATGTGGTAACTATTGCAATAGTCAAGTGATATTTCTACAGTCTTTTTGTGCATTCACATGTGTAAAACAATCTGTAGACGATGTTTCTATTGTACCTGTTGATGTCCTTGTCCCCAGACTTCATAAAGTCTCACATTGTACCAATACTCAACTGTTGCTGCTATCATGAAAATAGCTACCCTAGACCACAGCTACATTCCCTTTATGACTCTCTGTTCATTATACAAATACAGTCTGGGTTCAGTAAGAAAGAAACACGAGGCAAAACTGCAGAGACTATTTCATGCCCAAATAATCAAAACAGCCTAGCCAATGTATAAGCACTAATCTCATCTTCTGACCATCAGAATCCATTAATGCTGACTTCTCAATTCCTATTAGACTTCGTTTCACATATGAGTTTAGTATTGGTCAGGATCAACTGTAGAATGGCACTGTTCAGGACTTATTTCCTGCCTCCAGCTGTACACTCACAATGTGCCTTTTCATCATTTCAATTATACCTTGTATTGAAATAATGTTAAGAAAATACTTGATAAAACTATTTCAATATGCAAGAGTTGAAAATATTCAATTATAAATAAAATACTTGGTATACCAACTTTACATTTGTCTTAATACTTAACAACTGTTTGTCGGTTTCACATTCTACACATAATTTCATCAGAACGCTAACATTCAGACTCAATTCAATTGAAACATTTTTACTACTGTTACTGAATATATCAGGTTAAAAGCATTCCCTCAAACATAGTGTGATCTAATATGCTTCTCTTAGCTCTTCAACAAAAATTCAATACTTGCTAAATATTTAAGTGTTGAAACTGAAAATATTCTTTACTGGAACTAATTCAAATAAGGTGCATTCTACCTACAAATAATGCTTCACAATTCAGTCATAACAGTTTACTTCATATCTCAAAGGTCATAACATAAAGATCAAATATTTCAATTTTCATTTCATACTTTTCAGTTCATACGTTCTGTGTAAGTGATCCAGTCATGTCATATCACACTCATTAACCACTCATATATATTCATACCCTTTAACTGCAATATTCATATATCTCAACATTACACATCACTACATTTTCTCTGGTTTATGGGTGGTTACAATGTCAACCAACATAAGCTACATCAGCTAGCTATGTTTTGGTAGCTGCGATGCTGTACTGTGCTGTCTTCTATGAGTCATTAAACTCAAAACATTTCTTAACATCAAAAAATTCAGAATCCCAGGAAAATTTAGCTGATTCAACATTTTTTAGTAAACATTCTTTCAGCCAGGATAAATATTTATGCTGTCACTAGAAACTGCATTTACTGTCCTGGATGACCACCAACACTAGTAGCCAGACTATCAATATTTTGCATTGTCATTCACGAGTCGATTCACTACTCATTACAGCTGGCAATCACAGAAAAACATACAAGAAAATCGAACGAAACAAAGATCATTCCACCAGATGCATAACAATCTGATTCATATTGTGTACTGAGAAACAACTGTATACTGTCGCATTTATTCCTAACAGAATAGAAGTTATCGTGGCTTAACGTAACAAACAATTCAATGTAAATTTTCTATTATAAAATTATTAGATACATCTTTTTATTCTATTTTACTTTACTTGGAAAGGAAAAATGTACCGCATACAGGAACGTATGACAATGAGCTCTGCTCTTTCTCTTATAACTTGCTACACATTTATTTATGATCTAAAAGAAAGAACCATTCTGAAATTTCCCTATAATTATGATATTACGGCAATATCTCTGCGACTTGGAACCATAGTACACATTCCTTGACTTACAAACATTCTTATGTCTAAAAGTATTATAAATAGCTTCACTTAACATTCAACCGTTTGTTAATAGTTTCTTGTTATGGACTTCCATAACATTTAAAGCATGTCATTCCTTCTACACATCGGGAGGGGTTTGGTTTGGTTTGAATTTCCCGCAAAGCTATCTGCGCTAGACATCCCTAATTTAGCAGTGTAAGACTAGAGGGGAGGCAGCTAGTCATCACCACCCACCTCCAACTCTTGGGCTACTCTTTTACCAGCAAATAGTGTGATTGACCGTCACTTATAACGCCCCCACGGCTGAAAGAGCGAGCATGTTTATTGTGATGGGGATTCGAACCTGCAACCCACAGATTGCGAGTCGAGCGCCTTAACCAACTGGCTATGTTAATAGTTATAATTATAACGTGAAGTCTCACGCAACTTGTAATTTATGCTACTTCTATAACATATTCTATAATCTGCAGTTCCTTCCATTTATCACTTTACTGAATATTTAAGCAAATTAGTTAATTGACAGTAGTTAATAAGCATAATTACAATATTACTACCAAACGTTGCTGGAGGTAGAATAAATGTTATCTGATATGTTCGAAGCTTCTGTAAATAAAAATGTTTTGTGTCTTGGAAACCTTCTACATCTTTATTATTATTTGTCCTTTGCATGATAAAGAACTCATTAAGAGCTTGAAAGCTTGTTTTAATTTAATACATTGTGGATCTAGTCTCAAATACTTCCCCCCGATAAAAAACACACTAAAAACTTATATCTCAGGTTATGGTCTTTATGAGATAAACAAACAACGGTCGAGTACAGATCTTGCTAACGAGCTTGGTGTAAATACAGGTGTGAATGTTACCTCTAGAACAGTAATGTACACATTAGCATGAAGTAATTTCAATGGACATGTAGCTGTTAGAAAACTACTTTTGAGAAGAGGTACTCAAATGTTCAAATGGGTATCATATCACATACAGTAGGACTAATGAAGCTGGAAAGTAAGCTCTTTACAGATGAATGTTTGAATTGAATTGTTCGACAACAATCAACGGACGTTTGTTTGACGACGGAGATAAGAATGGTATCGTAGCTAGTGCATATTCACAGAATGGTTGAAGAAACATTACAAGTTTGGCATTGAATCTCGGCAAATGGTCTATAAGATCTACACAAAAATAATCACACACTGATTGCTGAATATTACAGGAAGATTTTGTTTAAGCATTTCATTCCCTCAGAAACACGACTCATCAGATGTAAGTTCATCTTTTAGCAAGATAATAATCCCAATCATACACAAAATGTTATTGAATGATATTTCACAGTCATGTCTTCGCCTGCACAAAGTCGTGATATGAATTCTTGAGATGGTATGGACTTACATAAAAATTATATTAAACGGCAATCTGTGACGGATTTATTATCCTATATTTATTTTAATGTTGATGTTTGTTTGAATTTAATTTATACTTAGAAATGTACATAACGTATATTGTTAAAGGTCTATTGTCAAACTCCCGCCTATTCTCTGAAGTTGTAGAAGATTCTCGAGTGCAAGAATCAAGAATATATATGTGTACGTAAACGCCAGTGTAGCTTTGTATTGTTACGTAATCTGAATTTTCGAGAAATTCTTCACACGCCTATATATATAACCAACGCGACGCGCCTAAAAAAGTATCTATTATTGGTTTGCTAAAATTGGTGTGCTATAAACTTCGTAAGCCATAACTGTGATTAACACTTATTAATCGAAAAACTTCGGAGATTTGACTAGGAACATTTATAAATTTCGAACATTATAAACCATTTCATTTCAGTGGATTCACATCTGACATTAGTACCTTTACTAAAACATTACCTAACGTCATCGCTGGAAACTCAACCTCTGATCAGGGAGAACTACAAGGCTAGCTAGTTCCCTATTAAGTGAATTATATCTACATCAACTCGAAATTAACTCGCTCATCG
>NW_013666016.1:265468-277871 GCF_000517525.1 Limulus polyphemus | reverse complement strand
CAAGGAAGTTCCAGACTAGAAAGAAGACATTATATTGCTTGTAACTTTGTAATACTTTTGTATATAAATCATTATTTGTAATAACTGTTATTGTAAATTGTATGTTATTTATATATTAAAACATTTGTATTAAAGAAAATAAAACTTTTGTGTATAAATCATTGTTTGTAGTAACTATTTGTAATAACTGTTATTGTAAATTGTATTGTTATTTATATATTAAAACATTTGTATTAAAAAAACTTTTGTATATAAATCATTGCTTGTAATAACTATTTGTAATAACTGTTATTACAAATTGTATTGTTATTTATGGATTAAAATATATATGTATTAAAAAAGAAAACTGTGTGTATCAATCTTGTTGTCAAATATCATAAATTGGAGATATATCGGCATATATTTAAATACCAAATCCAAAGTACAAGTTAACTCAGCTTCAGACCATTCGAATTCGTAATACGTAACAAACTTAACAACTTGGCTGAATTGGGAAGAGTTGTTCAGGACGTTTTAAGTAATTTTCTAAAATCGTACATTGGTAAGCTGTATGAAAGTATATAAACAAAGTATAGTGATCTATGTAAAATAAAGAGCTTACGTGCAAAATAAATATATAGCATTGTACAATATATATTCATTATCACTTTTCTACTTACTGTTATAATGTTTTGTATCATTAATAAATTCAGCATCTGGTTGCTAGTACTCGTTGTTTGTAGCTCCTGTATGTGTGTTTCCATTATTGTAGTTGTGATTGCTGCTGTACTTATATCAAACCCTGTACTAGTTTCGTAATGAAAGCTGGTTTAGTTGTGTTATGCTGTATTCACACAAGTTTACTGTGACGAAAGCTATTTTTTTTGCAGCTGAGTATATCCCTTCAGTACTTGAGTATACTTCTTCAGTACTCATTTAATAATGAATAAATTTGGTACGAAACAAATACCTTACATTGCTGTATTCATAATAGCTGGATTAATTGGGCAGATATCTTAAAAACTATCACAGTGGCAACTCGTCCGAGGAGGAAAAGGAGACCATGCCTCATCATTCATTTTGAAGAAATGAAATATTTATTATTCTTATATTACATTAATACCAATGTTTTATTTGTTTTCGACGTGAAATTGTTGAAAAACTGCATATTTTTGTAGCAAAACGCTCAGAAATCTTCTCGTCCCACGTACGTCATTCATTGAGGTGACATATCGTTGACTGAGGCACAGAAAAGCTATGCTTCTTTTTTTTTCAACCGTACATTTTTTTTTATATTTGTGAGGGAACCAGACGAGAGGAGCTAAGCTATCATGCCAGGTTTAACAAAAATTTTGGGACTGGTCACACAGCTAATAAAGCCAATCAGGAACTAGGTTAAAAAAACAATTTAAATAATTTAAAGAGAGGTTTGCAATAAAAAATAAAAAGAACACACAATCCTTAGAAGGTCGCGGCGATGATGGGCTGAAACAAATTTCTGTGATTAGTCAGGGTCTTTAAGGATATAAACAATTAAAAGTGCGTTTAATTAAATTAAGTACAGTGACTTTAGCAACTAATTAAGCAGGTTGGCAATTAATGGTCACCAACGTGTTTACAGCTATGAAAGACAGATTACTCGAATTCCCATTCAAATAAATCAAGGCGCATAAAGTAAATATCTCTTTTAGTCTTCTATATTTTTGAGGTTTGAGATAAATATCGCCAGCCTCTTCCTCAGTATTAACTGCGAACTGCCAGTGATCAAAGAATGTTTATTTCTTGTTTACAATGACCATTTTGGTAAATGTATATTCAGAAGATGTTGAACCTAGATATAGGCTACTAGATACTCAGCATATAAAAATCATTGAACACTAAATTTGGCCAATGCATGCATTGGTTTTTAGCTTTGTTGAACCAATGATGTAAAATCAATATCTACAATAACCCACATAATGATCTAATTTGGTTCAGTTGCTACAGTTAATCTGGTGCTGATTTGTGTAGGCTAAAGAGCATCCACTGGGTTGCTTGTGTTTGAAACTAGACATTCCAAGTGGTTACTTATTTGACTTTAGAAAACATCCTTCTTTGCTCTTATCTAATGCCTTAAGGTTTGTGGTTTAATGTGTTCCACTTTAATTAATATCTACTCTGTTGTCAGTTGTACGTGGTCTACCACTGTTACTAACACACTATAATGTGGGCATACTTAGCTAAATAGTCGCATGGAACTCTTGAGTGAAAGATCAAGGCAATTCCATATGATCTCACATTGGCCGTTTTCGTTGCTTATCCTTACCTCAGAGAAGAAGGTACGCTCTTTGTTTTGTAATTATTTAATATGCTGTCTACGAAGATATCAGGTAATGTTGTTGGTTCTGAACTCATAGATTTGGATGTCGTCGAAAACTGCTCGACTACTAGACAGCCACCAAAGAGCCAGAGGGCGTTGCCAATAATAATCATCTATTTTAATTTACCCTTATTGTTCGATTACTTTCTGAAGCTATGTACCCAACTTGTTTCCAGGGCTTCTAACAAGTTTCACTCTCTAGGCATATCTGTAAACATCACAATGTTAATCTCACTAACGTTATGTTGTTTAATTCCATTTTCATTTCTCTGTAGACTAGTTTATGGATATTTTTTCTTTTGTTACGATAACCTCCTCAGTAAAGTAGTAAAACATCACTCCACAGGACCTAAAGGCAAACTGTCTGGAGGGAATGGTTACAGGCTTTGCTTTTCTACCAGATCTGTCTTTCGACACATTTTTTTAAACATTTTCCCAAGTCAACCAAATGCCCCTTTCGATAAGATAATCCTGTAACGTACCGTTATACATATGTTGGTTGAGTGGGCTTAGAAGACTAATCTGTGGTTGAAACTACCCAAAAGTAGATAAAAAAAAGCTCGACATACACGAGTTTTCTCTTTATTTATATTAGTTAGTGATGTAAGTTTAAAACTTAGCGAGTAGTGAATTGCTTGAAAACAATCAATATATAAGAAAAAACAAGATACATTTACATCAAAAGTGTTTGTGCGTTTTCAGCTTGGAGAGGGCAGGATTAGACATAGATGTTGATATCCAAATTAGCCTTCCTTCTACAAATATTTATTCTCCATATATACATATTAGTAATATTTCTATTATCTTCATAGACAATTAGAATATCATACCTTTGTTTTCAAGTTTTTCACTGAGCTGGGCAGAACTCGAAGTCGCATAGATAAGAGTCCACTTACAGGCTTGTTGGATTAAACTTACATTTTAATTATTATTCAATAACACGTCATGTCCATAACAAAAACAAAACAAAGCACTCTATTATTCTAGATGTTTAGTTTCAGCAATGGACCTGGCATGTCCTAGTGGTTAGGACGCTCAACTTCGCAATCTGAAACGTCCCTGAACATTTTCGCTCTTTTAGCCCTGAGGGTGTTATAATGTGATGGTAAATCCCACTATTCGTTGGTAACATGATAGTCCAACAGTTGGCTGTGGGTGGTGTCTAATAGTTGCCTTCCCTCTTGTCTCTCGCTTCAAAGCTAGGGACGGCTAACACAGATAACCCTGTAAGAAATTTCCGTCAAAAGGAGATAGAAGATTAGATATTGATTGACTAGTTAAGTCATTGTTGTGATTTACTTATTGTTCACTACAGAGACATAATAGCTTACCCTCTCTAAGGTAGATATTGATTGACCAGTTAAATCATTGTTGTGATTTACTTATTGTTCGCTACAGAGACATAATAACTTACCCTATCCAAGATAGATATTGATTGACTAGTTAACTCACTGTTGTGATTTACTTATTGTTCACTACAGAGACATAATAGTTTACCCTATCCAAGATAGATATTGATTGACTAGTTAACTCACTGTTGTGATTTACTTATTGTTCACTACAGAGACATAATAGTTTACCCACTTCAGGAAAAGTTCTGCAAAACGAAAATATAAGTCTAAACTTGTCTATGATATGAAATGATATTTATATCTAAAATAGCAACTGATGCAAAACTTATCACATATGACAGAATGGAACATAGTCGTATAATAATACATGTGAAGAAAGAAACAAGGGATGCTACTTATCTGATTACAAAAATTCAATATCTTTGTTTTATTCTGTTTTTTTCACAGTCAGAGCATTTATAGCTTGATTTTACGCAATAGTTTGTATTAAATAAAAAGTAACATCAGGCTATTTACACAACTGTTACGTAACTGAAGGTTAGTGTTATGCAGCTCAGATTGTTGAAAAAATGCGTATTAACGTTTATTAATAAACAAAAACAACACTATTAAAATCTAATAAGAATAAATAATAAACAGATTATAGAGAACTTTATAGTTAGTCTTTATTCAATCATAGCGTTCATCATTTGATTGAATAAAAACTTACTATAAAGTCATACTTGATATTTTTAACCGAAAGTGGTATTTCGTCTGATCGGAAAATTACCGGGAAGAAGTCAAGTTTATGTATACGTTAGAGATCTTAATACGTTGTACGCTTTGATATCTCAACCTGAGATTCTTTATATTCGACAGGACATACTATTATAAGCTGTTAGATTAAATTATTTTCATATCAAAAAGTGTCACAAAGCCAAGAGTTTGTTTGTTTTTGTTTTTTAAGTTAAGCACAAAGCTACACAATGGGCTATATGTGCTCTGCCCACCACGGGTATCGAAACCCGGATTCTAGCTGTGCCACTGGGAGCAAAGCCAAGAGACGTACCTATAATGGCTGGGTAGCCATTGTTTTCGATACTTGACTCTTAATTAATTCCTTCATACTGGCTTCGAACCGGTCAGAAGAAACATTTACGTACTTGATACATCAGTGGAAAAGTGGCATAAAGTGATTTGTTGGACACTACAAGTCGGCGAACAGACGTAGAATGTGATATTAGTGGCTGCAAGCTATATTTGTTAAGCTCTATAAAGTATCTAGAATTCAAATGTTTTCACTAACCTGTTTTTTGGTGCAATTATAACAGCTATTTGTCCTTTAGGAATTTCAAACAGTCAAAGTAAAATAGAAATGTTTGGCTTTGAATGACAAAAACTAAGCAGATCCTTAACCGTTGCTTGGTTCAAGTGTGTTATTCACAAGAAAGCAATATTATACTGTATATAATACACCATTCTACTCCAAGAATAAGCTAAAAAGTTAATAAGAATAGCTGTTCAAAGGTGATTTTTAAAAGTAGCTTTACTCTTTGCCTAAATAAAAATGTCTTAAAATAAAGTAACTGATACTGTTTAGATGTATTTAAAAGTTATTTTGTTATTTCACACGTTTAATTATCTTTCTGATGTGTCTCTCAGTGGGCCGGCAGATTTACAACGCTACAATCGGGCGTTCGCTTCCCCGTGATGAACAGAGCACAGATAATATATAATATAGCTTTGCGATAAAAGAAAGAAACAAAATCTTGATAAGTAATATATGATTAGATATACATGTACACACTCATATATTTAGTTTGTATTAATTCTTGCTTGGGAAGGAAGTAAGAGTCAAACTTTTAGTAGTGTTGTCGTACCATGGAAACAGTTCTAAACACGGATCTTTCCCATGTGTTAAACATTATATATTGATAAAGTAATACATTTTTCTTGCAATTTATTTCTTATCACTTAGTCTTGACTGATATAAATATATATATATATGTATTCAGTAAATCAGAAATAGAGCGTCATTTTGGTAAGTTATACTGTACCATTTAGTTGATTGCCTACCACAAATTAAAGGCATTTTATGGAAAGCGGATTTCTGATTTGTGTTTAACACCATAACGAAAGAATGATTTATGAATACCAAAAGTACAAACAAACTTGAAATTTCTGGTTTAATTTAGTTAGATACCTAATGATATTTAAGTACAAACAAACTTGAAATTTCTGGTTTAATTTAGTTAGATACCTAATGATATTTAAGTACAAACAAACTTGAAATTTCTGGTTTAATTTAGTTAGATACCTAATGATATTTAAGTACAAACAAACTTGAAATTTCTGGTTTAATTTAGTTAGATACCTAATGATATTTAAGTGTGCCATATTTTACTTACTGCACTTTCATTTATATGAAAATATTAAATAAAATGGATTTTAAAACTATAATTATAAAAAAAGTTCTACTCTGTAATCACTTTCACAAAAACAAGGTTATTAATCTTATTTTCACGGGACTATAAGTTTTTAAACATTTTCGTTCTAACGTTATTTGTAAAATTATTACTGTTTTGACAGATAAATTCAGTTCGCTGTTACTATTCGCCTTCCGATCAGATTTAGAGCCGACAGTGTCATTAAATAGATTTCTTTAATATTAAGTAGTTTGAAACAAAAGCATATGCGTAAGAGGAGAAAACTGAGACAATAATATCACAAATATGAGCGTCTATTTTAGAAGCGTTATGCTCATTACTAAATATCTAGAATTCAACTGTCTTCGTTAACCTGTTTCTTGATGCAATTGTACCAGCTATATGTCCTGTGAAAATACTTGATTTAAATTGTGTACTGTGGTGGTATGCATGAGTAATATATTATTACTAGCAGAGGTCCGCAAAACATTTGCAGTCAAATTAGTATCTATATTGCAATAGCACTTCCTTAAATACAGAATTTCTAGAATAATACAAAGATTTCTAATCGCAGACACCGAAAAATGTAAGTCCACTTTTGACTTAAGCCTAGCATTAGTTAAGTCTTTATTGAGTACTGCCTATATTCGATAAAGAGGTAAGTAAATTAATACTGTAACTTTTGTACGTTTTTGTTCTGGTTTAGTTAGGGTTAAACTTTACTGTACTTAATACTATCAATATATATAAACTTATAATGTTAATCTACGTTATACCTTTTTAAAAAACTTTGATAAACTTTTAATATGTTGTACAAAATGTCTACAAAAGTATATTCACATTTTGTTTACATCCGTTGAAATGAAGTGCGCGCGCATGTGTATATAGTATGGCTCGCACATTTTCAGGACAGACAACAACCGAGTATTATTATAATGGATGCGGCTCTTGTACTTGTAATAAGACTTAAAATGAGTGTCAAGATTTTCCTAAATTCGTTTAACATATATTATAGTTTACATGAAAACTACGGGTATCTCCAATAGTTTTTCGCCTGGCTGCATGCTTTGATGTCAACCTGTAAAGTGTACCTCCGACATGGTCGTTTTTAAGTCAAGAAAGTCCAAAATACTATTTATTACTATAAACTAATTCATAAATAATTAGCAAGAGAGAGAGTGTTTTTTTCGTCCTCTTCGGCTTAATTTCCAAATAAACCGAAACAAATTCGAGTTTGTATTGAAAATCCTCAAAGTTTGAAACCTTCATTGGGACGTGTTTATCGGAACTTTACATTGTCATTGTGCATCATATTGAATTGGAAAACAGTAACTTATTCTGTTGTGCAAAATATATCAAAAATTTTTAAACTACTTGTAACTAATAAGTAAAAAGGAAAAAAGTATTATGAATCGCCTTTAGTAATCATAAAATATGTTTGAAAGTGTGTTGGTCAATCGGACTCGGTGTGAACGATCATTGTTGGTTTTTACATTGTTACCTGAAAGCACAGGATAAAAAGAACTGTCATTTCTTACATGCCTCTTAGTTTTGATTTCGAATTTAATAAACTTTCTTGTTTAGAATATAAAGTTTTAATTACAAATTGTTTGATGTATATAAGGTTAGGTGCATAAGTTTTGTTTTTTGTTGAATTTTCCAAACTAGCATTCAGTAGACGAAAATTAACATAATAAAAGATAGCACTGAGTTGTTTTCCAAATATCATTTACTAATAAAAATAGAAACGTTTAGCAATTCGTTTAAGAAAAGATTTAGGGCATTGCATGACAATAGTACGGAATATGACTACACTTTTTTGAGTAACATACATTAACTCAAAAACCTCTGTAACTAAACACTTTTCTGAATAAACAACGGATAGATTTTTCTTTTTTTAACCTTATGTTTAACAGTTGCTTTATGTAAATATCGATATATTTGGGCCAGGCTTAGCTTACGTTAGCGTGCTCGGATTGTGAAACCGAAATTTAAGGTTTGAGTCTCATAGCTGCAAAAACGTGCTTCGCACTGTGGCACCATGCATGTGGTATAAACGTTATGGTTAAACCGCATATTTCAGTCATACGAGACTAGCCCAAGAGATGACATTTGGCAGTTGACTAGTTCCTTCCCTTTTATCCATCATTTTAAAGTCAAAGAGGGCTATGGTTTTTTTGTGTAGTTTTGTACGAAAATTATAAAACAGTTTTGTGATTTACTTATGAATTGTAAGAAAAATAAAAGGTTTAAACAATGAAGAAGCACAAAAGAAAAGAAAATGTATCGCACACAAACACAATATTAAGTTTTTGTGTCAACGAGAATTGTAAGCTTTATGCAAATTAACTGTAACAACGTTTTTTTTTATAAAGGTACTTTCGTGCAGGCAAATGTTATAGTAATGAATCTTTTAACAAACGTTAATGAAGTATTACATTATACAGGAATGTTTTGTTTGGTTGGTTGTAGTTAAACACAAAACTACAAAATAGGCTATTTGTGCTGTGTCCAGCACAGGTATCGAAACCCGGTTTCTAGCGTTTTAAGTCTGGGGAGGGCAGATAGGAAAGTAATTTAGTAACCCGATTCTATGTAAATAGATGTTTATTGACCTTTCATGGATCAGCTTATAAGATACAAGTGCATATTATGTCTAGAGTTGACAGACCCTGTACATACTTAATAATAATAACAAGAGGAAGATTAAAAGCATTTAGCACAAAATACTACATGTTCTGGCCCTTTAATTGACTTCAATCTACGAACAATGTTCTTTTGAAAGTCTTCTTGTATCGGGGTCTACCGCTCATAGGCTGGTATTATAGACTACATACGTATATACATAGAAACATAATCTATATTTATACTTAAGACTGATACAAAAAAATTGAAATAACGAGTATTCATTCGTATAGTTATATAGACATTTCAGATTTCTTAGCCAGAAATATATGCTACGTATCTGAAAACTGCATAGTAGCGTGATTTCAGGTTGACCTATGCTTTCTAAAAGGAAAAATGAGGACGTGCATTTTATAATGATTAATCATCACAAACAGCAAAATCAATATGATTTTGATAATTTTAAACCTTCATGGGATGATTATATTCTTTTTTAAGTTCAGTTTGGAATTTTATACAGTTATTTAACTTTGACAGTGTTCTTATAACGTTCGTAGATTATTTTTCCGAAAGTGATCATTTTGTTCTGTTTAGCTACATTATTGATATTTATGTCACAATGGAGTTTCGCTTCAGGACGCTACTTGAAAATTATGCAGTCTGTAAAAAGTGAAATATATCCAAGATCTTTATTTTTACAAAAAGAAATTGGGGCAACTTCAGGCTATAACTTTTATTGTGTCTTTAACTAAAACGGGCTTTATCCGATGGCCGTTCACTATTCACTCCTTTCCATTGGATCGGAGGAAAAAAAAAGACGTCTTCTTTCAGCCAATAAGATTCCTAACTAGATGGCTTGCTATACACGGGCGTGAGAATCGACTATGTTTTGTTCATTGAATTATATACGCCATTAATGTTCTATATGACACTGAAGTAAAACAGGACATGACGTAGTCCAGCTATCAGAGTGCATGTAAGTGTGGGCTAAGCCTCCAATCCCACGTGGAAATTGCTCTTTCCTTTTCCAAGCTAATTAGGTTTTGACGCAGTAGTTGTTTAGCACAGAAAGTGTGATTTCCGTTTTAATGCTAGTATTGTACTTGTAACTTCAAGTTTGTAAACGGGCATAGAAAAAAATAAGCTAAATCTTATGCAGTCAGTTAGTATATAGAGAATGTCATGCACGGATTTAAAAGGCTGCGATTTTGTTTTATGGAGAACCTGTAATTCAAATTTCATGTATCCTTCGTGACTAAATCCTCCGCATTTAAGTTATATATTCTAAACACAGAGGGCGGACACAAGGGTTTAACACTTATGCTTAAATTAAACACGTTTCACTCACATTTGCTCATTTAACTTAAGTGAACATGTACAGATCTATGTTTTTGTTGTTTTCTCTATCAAAAACAAGTCTATTCCCAAAGCAAGTTAAGGTTATGTGTAGTATCACCTTGCTATTTTTTCACATGATTTTTTATTTTATCTGCCCTTGCCGATTGAACGACCTAAATTTATCGGACCATGAGAGGCCCGCTTGCGTTTTTGTTTACGAAGCAGGTGCGTATGACGTCATTGCGGGGACGTATTACGCCATAGAATAACAACATCTTAAAACGCAGTAACAAATAGTAAGCTAGACGAAAGCCTTTAATATTGATCGAAAGAGATTCGACCACTAAAAAAGAATTGTAAAACTCCGTCACTAAGTTTGGCTGTTTTCGAATTTAACTACTCAAACTGCCGTTAGAGGGGGTGCGGAGTGATATGTTTGTGTTTACTGAACGCATGTCGCTCGGTGAGTGTTGCTGTTCACGTCCGATTTAGAGAGCATGTCAACGGCTTACTGGACCACGATGCAAGACGGCATGGAGGTAAGTCGTTTAACGCTTCTCTGTTCTACTTGTAATGATCTGACGAGGCACACAGTGATTCTAGTGTGCACTCAACTAAGAGAGGTTCACGTGTAGCTCTATCAAGCCATTGTTCTTTTTGAAGAAACGTAAAAGCAACCTTTACTGTTAGTGTTAAGTATGACAGTAATTTGCATACCATTGAGGGGCCGGGCAGGGTGCGAACATCATTGCCAGTTGTCTTGGCGGGTCTGTCCCAAGGTTACGAGAGTTATGTCCAAATAACGGAGAACAATAAATCTGCGCGGCTTTATGTGACTTGCGAGGCCTTTTAAGTTACGCGCGGTAGGCCTTGTGTACTTTGGGTTATAAGATTATTGGGCGAAAACTAGGATTTGTGTCCAATTATCGACAACTCAAGAATATGTAGTGCATTAACTTTTCAAAACGAAAACTGATGGAAGTTGATATTTATTTAGTAGATAATTAATTTTTAAGATACAAAATTTAATATGAAACAATTTGTAGTAGCACGGAATTACGTTGTTAAATCTCAGGAAAAATTTAATTTATACGTTGGTGATAGAGAAAGTGAATTTAGAACTTTAAGCTTAGTGAGCGTGCAGTGGCAAAGCAATCTCTTTTTGTCATGCTAGCCACACTTTCCTTTTATGTTACCTAAATGGATTTTCTCTGTCACCCAGTCGGGAGGAATGGGAGTTACAAGCATGGAAAGCAGCGGTTATTTGAGGATGTCGACAACAGTCCTCAGCAGTACGAGCGTCTCAGTGGAAGTTCGAAGAACGAGAGAGAGAGAAGCGGCGCAAGCTAGGGGTGCTTTGTCGTGGTGATATGGTCCTGTTTGGGTGTAAAGTTTTGAAGTCTTTCTATTAGTTGTGCTACGTATCAAAAATTGATTTTTAATGATAAGATAATTAGTAGAAAATCTCGGAATTTTATTCACGTTTAATAACAGTTAAGCGTTATATTTAATTGCTTAATAACTATTGGACAAGAAATATATATTTATTAACATTAGGTTTACATACGGAGGAAAGGTTGGAAACGTAAGGGCATATAAAGTTTATTAATGTTATTTCATAGACAGATATATACCCATTCAAAGTTTTTTTCACTTTGATTAATGATTTAAATTTGATCATAAATCAAGGTATGGTTATAAGGTCACGTGTTCTTCACTGTATATTAAGAACGTTAGTAACTAATAGTTTACAGTGCGAAGCATACACGTGAATTATACGCTATAAATAGTGTCGATATGTAAAGCGTAGTTCGCAAACATGTTTTATTACTTTCTGTTTGATGGAGATTAGAAAATTATATCTGTTCATCGGTTTGTCTTGAAAGCTTTTATGGACGTATTGTAAAGCAATTCATCATCCAGCACCAATTCTTGTTCCACCAACGTTTTTTGTAGCTATTAATAGTCTCTCAGGAGTAATAGGATCCGTGCACATAAAGAACTCGTTTATATTGCGTGTTAACTCCTTTCTGTAAGTTGCTTAGTGTCATAAAAATATTATGAGTAACCTTTGAAGTATCATCTTTTTTTCTTCACGTGGGGCAAAATACATATATAGGTTATACTTATTATTATCTATGTTAAAATTGTAGTGCAAAGTGTGTGACTTTGGTTTTTGCCATGCAATACTGTACAAAAGTTATTACTGATCATTTGCGTTTCCTTTCTGAACATTTAACGTGTAACAATTATCAGTTTTATATATATATATATATATATATATATAGTAATTAGAACATAGTGAACAAAATTAAACGTTTCTCAATGTAACTAAAAATAATACG
>NW_013666016.1:258363-264468 GCF_000517525.1 Limulus polyphemus | reverse complement strand
TATAAACTATCAGTTCTATAGTTATACTATATATATATCTAATATATATTATACTTAGAATTGAACATAGTGACAAATAAAACGTTTCTCAAATGTACAAAATAATACGTGTAAACGTATTTAATTTCGGTTAGTTCGCTCTCTTAGAATTATTCTAAGATTATTTTTGTACCTAGAAATTATGACTATTTGGATATATATATATATTAATATTGAGACACCAGAGCCAGTAGTTACATGTCATATTTAAATACGAATTAACTGTATGTATTATATTTACTTCCAAACGCTTTTACGCTTCCTGTTATAAACTCTTCGTATATAAACTAGATACATATGTCGGTATAAGCTTAAGCTAAAACATATACTTGTAATTAACAACCGGATATTACTTGCACGTAACACATAACCCACTTGTAATGTACGTATATGTAAGTAAAACTGTTACTGAATTTTAAGTCTTACTAAATATTAATATATGGATTGTTTTTCGTGTTAATGTATGAATAGTATTAAATATTGGCATTTTTAACTTGAAAGAAATCTGGAATATAAATAAAAGGAATGGAAAATGAAATACACATATGGAAGCTTTCACTTTCTATGTGTCAGTAATAACAAAAGTCAAATATTTTTCCACCAATATAAGATATTGAAAAATCAAAACTTATACTGTTTGAAGACAGAGTCCAATTACATTTTATCAGTATTTAATATATTTTTATAGAGTAATGTTTTATTGAAGAGTTTTAGGTGTTGATTTAATAAACAACTAGGTTTTTACTTTTATGTTATTTGTTTTTTACTGATTATTTAAGTGCTTTATGCTCTGGAAGCGAATGATATTAAACAGTGGTTATGTAAAATCTTCTGTAATAAAAGTACTTGTTCATAGCCAAGTCGATACATTGTACTGCTTGCAGTTGAAAAAGAAAATCTTGCAAGTTGTTTAAATGTATTGGGTAATTATTCTTCTAAAATCAGTTCACCAATTTTTAGTAACACAAGTTACAAGTTGAACGAAATCTGTAAGGTGGAGAATTTGGAAAATCCTGCTTTTATCAGAAGGTTTCTTGAAAACACTGACCCCTATCGTCATAAGGTCAAAGTAGTCTGTCCGTCAGATCTTTATTATTAACATTACAGCTTCTATATGTAAGAAATATCTCTTTAAGTTAGATAACACACCCACTCTTCTTGTTATTGGATAAATTTTATTTTTGAAGAAATGAAAAGCGACATCTGACGGGACTCGAACCCGTGACTTTTTATCGAGTAGTCACCTTATCCATCTCTTTTATTGCGTCTTGAGTAGAAACATTTCATTTTTACTTCACTGGTTGCAGCACTTGAGTTTACTGCAGGAGGGCATACAACCGCTTTGTAACATAGTATATTTAGACCTTCTTCAATTTCGTTAACTTGCTCATCTGAAACTGATATCACGCTTTTGTTACAGCTAGTTCGTAATAATTTTTACCTTTTCATACATTGCCACCCTCTTTTTATATGTGTTAAATTTTCGAATTAGAACTGACTATCAAAAAGCACACGATAAAATAATAATAAACACTAATTTCAGCTGTTTCTGCCACCTAATGTTTCTTGCCTTCATTATGTTCTTATATACTGCCACCTAATGTTTGTTGTCTTCATTATGTTCTTATACACTACCAGAACTAATTTAGAGGCCATGTGGGACTTAAAGAACAGCTTTTCACATCTATTTTGTGATGGAAAGGTAGGGTATGAGAAGGGAGACAGTGTGTTAAGTTTTAGTGAAACTTAGGTCTAAGTTACTATCTGACTAAACTGCCACAATAGTGTTAGTCTATAAAGGAGTTTAGAGAATATTATACATCAAAGACAGTAGTAAGCTCTAACTAAACCATAGAAGTGCTTCAAACGATGGAAGAAAGAATCAGTGTATATTGAGGTTGTTATCTAACACGTTAAGCTCTGTGCCATGGTCTACAATTTTCAACAAAACAAAGATTATCATTGCTATATAAGTAACTATAACGATTGTCTCGTCGATTTTAAAGTTTCAAACTATGTGATGCTTGCCCTTCATAGTGTTTGTAATACTTATCTGTCTGTAAAAATTTTCATCTATCTGACAACTGCTTCTTGTTCATGTAGAACAGGCGTATAGGTATGAGTAGTTAACAGTCAATTTGGTTTATCCAATTGTGAATTTGTATTTTTAAACTTTTGTCCGCTTATCTGATGTTTACCAATAAACAAGAATGCGTTACCGGGAGAAAGTAGGTCATGGTTTTGCTGATAAGGTTACTCTAACTGTAGATAAATTCTAATCTATAACTTAACATAGACACATACGTGTATATATATATATATATTACCTGATGGATAATTCAGAGGCGAACTTAACACCTGCCGAATTACATACACCTTCTGATAGAAGGGGAGTGGTTGACTGTTAAAAATAAATATATTTATATACATATGATATATGTATGATAATGTTTCCTCTCGAACACTTATAGGCTTTCGCAAGAATTCGAAAAGAGAAATACAGTAAAAAACTCGCTAAAGTAGATATTTTAATGTGATAAAATTCGAAAGTCGCTTTAATTTATAGTTTTGTACCGCATTCTGGATCTAAAAGCATACTTAATCTAGGCCTTTTAAAAGAAGGGCAGTCATCTGTAGACTAAGGTGGTTTATAGTTTGTGCAAAATATAGTGTTGCGTCATCGAGGTCACGTGACTGGTGTGGCGCCACCTATTTTCTAGAACTATCCGGTACCTTGGCGGATGCTCTAGTATTTACTAGATATAGGGTAGTCTGGTATATAAAAAAGGGTGACAACGTGACGGGACAATAGTGTGTGTATAGGTAATGAGTAATTGAACTGCAGTCAGAGAGAGACGTATTGTTGAAGTTAACGTTCGTTGTTAAAACGTTTGTAAAAGAGCGACTGTTGAAAATAAGTGTATCGTGAAGTTATATTCAGAAAGAATAAACCAGTTTTATTAAGTAAAGACTTGTGTCGCTAAAGTTTCGTCGGAACGAAGTTACGGAAAGTTAATTAACAAACGGAAACGTAACAATAGCTAGAGTCGTCCGAACTATTTTGAAAATGAATAAAGTGAAAATCTTCTAAACAGCCTGTTGTACAGAGATCTGTACATATATATATATAATGACAACAATCCGATCCAATTAGGTTCGTAAAAATAAACTGAAAGTCGTCTGAAACAGATTGGATCAGTGAGAATACAATTATAATGTATTCAACTCAAAACTATCGTCTTCGTGTAGATAAAAATGTAGGTCATCTGAACAAACCTGTTCGATAGAAAAAGAAATAACTATCATCAGATTATCCTGGATCATTAAGAATAAAATGATAGTCATGTTAATTAGCCTTATCTTTGTAGACTAAAATAACAGTTGATTGAGATAACCTGTCAGTAACACGAAAGTCATTTAATCTGATCTGATTCATTTATATCTATATGTGTAACAAAATAAAATGGCAGTTGTATAGTTGACTCGTCTCATAATAAAGTAACATTCGATTCATTTTTCACTTGGTGGAAAACGAAGTCACAGCAACAATTGTAAGCATCTTTAATAGTTTTAATGTTTCGGAATTAAACATATTCCACCATCAGTCATTATATGAGAATAATAAGTAGGAAAATTCTTCAGTTTAGTGAATCAACGTTAAAAGGTGATGGAATTTTGTATGAAATTTAAAAATATTCGTTTAACAAAGCCATTTGAATAAAACAATGGGAGAAAGTTGGAATTTCTGTTAAGGCTTTCTTTTATCAAAAGCTCGTAATCAATCAAACAAAAGATCAGATTTAATAAATGTGAAATGGTTTGGCCAATTACATGAACATATTTTCATTAATTATAGTGATTTTATAATGGATTCTGAAATATATCCAAGCTAGCGAACCCTAGGGTAATAAAATTACAGAACTGAGACGCAATGATTACGATGATTAAGGTGTCTACTCAATATAAAAATCGTGGGTTCGAGTCTCGTCGTATGTTAGTTTTCACTTCTCCAAGAAAATATATATCCATGGTGTACGTAAAGAACAAGAAGAGTGGGTGTTTTATCTCACTAGAAAATCTGTAATGTCAACAATAAAGATTTGATTACTTTGCCCTTATGATGGTAGTGGTCAGGGTTCTCAAGAGACCTTCTATAGATCTCTCTACAACAGGCTTTTTTAGAATATTTTTTACTTTATTCTTTATAAAAAGAGTTCAGACGAATGTAGCTATATTATGCATAATAATAGTAGAAGGTTTAGGCGCAGTTTGAAGCTTAAGACCAATTCTGTTAGAAATTTCACTTGTCTAACACAATTTCATTGCATTTTAATTTTAATTCACTATGTTGAAGATTGTTTCTATTAGTTATTTTCATAGATTTGCTGATGATGAAATATGTATAATTCCAATACATTCATCTACTAAAACTGATAGTCGAATGAAGCGATCTGGATTGAAAATAATAAAGTTACAATCGTTTGAACTGACCTGATTTATATAGAATAAAATAACAGTCGCATAAACTGAACTTTTTTCCTGTAAAGAAAAGGATGTACAGCCGTTAAAACTGATCTGAAGTACGTGCAAATTGATTATATAGTATACTTTTTGATTAATTATTGTCTATCAGTTCCTAAAGCTAGGAAAATAAATATAGAATTTTAAAACTATTCTGACTCCCTCAAAATACAATGACAACAGTTTGAACGACTTGGTTCATTTGGAATAAAATTACACAGCCCTGCGAACTTAAACTTCATAAATGTTTTTTGGTTTTAATAAAGGATTTTCCATAATTCAGCTACGCAGATTTCGAAAATAATATTCATTTTTTCTATCATGTAAGGATTTTTTTACAAATCGAGAAGAAAAAACTTAGATCAGATTATTATTTCCTTTACTACAATGAACATATTTTGTTATTATGTTCGTTAACACAAACAAACTGAAGAAAAGGGAAGAACATTGATGTCAAACGAATATGCATCCTCATTTTTTGTGAAACCTATGTCTTTTAGTCTCAAACTACGTGTTGTGGTCTTTCTTATATATACTGCGTCTGGAGCATCTAGTTTCAATGACCAGCAGTAATTAGCCATCATGCTGATGTTTCACCTTCCCTGATACCTCCTCTCCATTTCCCTGATGTCTTGATGAAACATTTCCCCTTGTGTTTCGCTGACGACACCGATATTGTCAGAGAAATTATCAATATGTGAGTGTAAGAAATAAACTTTCAAGCTTATATTACAACCAAACTCTTTGAATATATCGAGCATGTTATTGACAATATTTTCGTAATTTGGGTCCTTGTTGTTTCCTAAAAAATTGTCAATAACATCTATAAAAGCAATCCACGCTTCGTTTTCAACTTTCCTCATTGTCCTTTTGAACTGTTCATCCGAAGTCAATTTCTAAATCTGAGGCCCAACAAAAATCCCTTCTTAGATACTAGAAACAGTCACCATCTTTGTCTAAAGCCTTTACAGACTGCTTCCTCAAGCCCAGTTTTATATGAAGTGGAGGTAATAGGACTTTCTTTGTGTTAACCAAACTTTCACGTTCAATGTTTTTCGATCCTGGTATGAAGCTGACTCTGCGTGGTCATTGCTTCTTTATACAGTACTGATTTCATGTTCTGCTGTCCCATTCACACAAAAAACATGGAAACTTTGTGTAACCGGATTGTTTACCCAACAAAGGACTTTTAAGTCTCCACAAATTAGCCAACCATGTTCTTTGTATTGGACCTTATTAAGAAGAAGTTCGATATTTTAGTACGTTTCCTTCAAGTGAACTGAATCCTTTGGAAGACCCAAACAATTAAGTTAACTTTGTGTGGAAAATTGTGGTTCACCAGACGTTTTAGGTTGAAAACAATCCCTTGAAACTGTTTCAAGAGCCTCCGATGAAGTAAGTACAGGTATGTCAGGTCCATAAGTAACAGGTCTTATAGCAGACTGAAAGTTCGCATAAGAAATGTCCTTTTTATTTCGAGTGTTGTAGCCTTGCACGTTACATGAGTGAAAATAGCAGTCATCTCCGTAGTTTCTAGGCTCACGC
>NW_013666016.1:249380-258155 GCF_000517525.1 Limulus polyphemus | reverse complement strand
GCTCGTGATTTGTCTTGGTCCCCAAGTTTAATTCCAGAATACGTGTAGTATACTTTTTTTACGAATTCTGTATCGTTTTGCTTTTGTTTCTTTACAACAAATATAACAGAATATGGTTGGGTCATTTACACAACCTCTTGTTTCTATAGCGACGAATAGATAATATTGAAAAGAAAAAATAATGTCAAAGTACACGCACAAACAAATACTATCCAGAAATGACACGTCATGCGGTCTGTTAACAGTTTACGTACTAGCGGTGTGTTTCTCATGGGTTCTAGAACGATCGATAAAACTATCACATCGTGATTGGTCTAGAGAAATCTATAGCCAGTGGTTGTCAAAATTTTAAGCATAACAAAATGTGACCTGACTTCACTGAAAATGATTCACTTATGTAAAAGTACGTACGACGTTTTGTGAAAAATCTGTACGTGATGGAGGAAAATGTATATAATTTTCTGATTCAGCGTACAGGAATTACTGTAGAACATGTAAACATTTCAAGACAAGAACACCATTGCAGGCCTGTATTATTTGTATTAAAACTGACCTTGCTTATTTAGACTAAAGCGACAATCGTCTAAACTGACGTCGTATTTGGAAACATGAAATAAATCTTTGAAAGTCACCTAGTTTATGTAAAACAAAGCGTCTTATTGACTTACTGTTAAGTAAGCTGATCTGATTCATGTGCAAGAGTAGTGTAAACCGATCTGGTTCTTGTAATATGAAATAATAGTTGCTAAACTGACATACTTTAGAGCTAACAATTTGTTAAGTATTTGAATTGCCATACGTATGAACTGACTTGGATAATGTAAAAATGAAGTGGCTCGTGTAAACTCATCTCGTTTATCTATATATACACAGTTGAAATATGTGTTTGTTTGCACCCTCCGAGCATATTGGGCCAATCTCAACCAAAATTTGTAGGTAAACATTATGAACAATGGGGAATATCCTAAGGAGGTCTATTTTGTATTTTGTAAGGCCTCTTGATTAATTACTCCCCGCCTACTGAGTCAATCTCAAATAATTTTGTCAGGTTAACGCTTTAGACAATGTTGAAAATTCTAAACGGATTCAAGGTCAAAGTATGAAAGTTGCTGGATTGTTTCTCAAACAACCATGCTTTTTTCAAGGTCAATGAGATGTAGAGTGTTCAAGGGTGGGATCACCTCATAATCTATATTTGTTGGTAGATGGAAGAAACTGCAAGTGTTTGTTGTTTATGAAGAAGCTTTGTGATAATTTTAAAATTTCGAGACAAAGTTTATGTTAAGTTATTACTTAGAGATATATGATTGCTGTTACATTTACATTGTTTTAATTAAGTTTAATAGTTCCTCATCAGTTGTATATATATCCTATACAATGAGATGGTCCATATAGAAACAGTGATGGTCTTATAAGCTGACCATATTCGGGTAAAACAAGTGTCATCCATCTAACCTGACCCAGTTCAGGTAGAAAAACGTTACAGTCGTGTAAAATGTCGGAACCAACCTGATATATAGAAAACGAAGTGACAGTCGTCAAAACTCATAAAGTGTGTGTAAAACAAAGTATCAGTTGCTTAAATTGATGTAGTTCATGTAAATTAAAGTTATAGTCATGCAAACTTCTCTAGATCATATAAAATGAAGTCGTCGTCGTATCAACTGACTATTTTTTATAGAGTAAACTGACCTATTTCTTACAGTTTACAATTGATGCTCATATAACCTGACTTAGTTCAGGTATGATAAAGGGACAGTCGTCTAAGCTTTATTGTTGGGTTAAAATGGCTGTTGTATACGTCGATTTTGTTCATGTAGAATTGACTGTCACGCGAACTGACCCGAATCATTAGAAATCAAATGGCAATGACTTTTACCTGATGTGTATAGTGAATGAGTGGCAGTCGTTTATAATAATCTGTTTTCTGTAGAATAAAGTGATGACTTCGTAAAATGATAATGTAGCAGTTGTTTAAACTGAGCTCATTGTTGTACATAAAAGTTTCAATTCCATAAGTTAACTTTGTTCATCATGAATTAAATAACAGTTATGTAAACTGACCTAGTTCATGTAAAACATACAGTGGTCTATGGAGTATAAAGTCACACTCGTGTAAATTGACCTGGTTCATCAACGAGAAAGTCGTATCTAAACCTCCTTATCTTGTAAGATGATAATCATGTAAGCATCTTAGATTTATGTAGACTAAAATTACATTCTGTTAAAGTTTTACTTCACAAGCAAATGTATCCGTCCCCAGTGACTGGAAACGTTTAAGTTAATCTATCAATTTAAATTATTTCATGGACTTTAAAAAGATTAATTGTGTTGTATTCTTGGTTTTAATCAGAACCAAAGGTCTGAGCTACTTATACCGCCCACCACGAAAAGTAATTGTTATCCATTTCAGTCATGTTAAGAGTCGCTCAACAATAACATACGGTAAATTTACATCTTTATTCCTTAAGTTACGTCAGATTTTTAAATGTGAATGATAGTTTGATTAATTCCCAACAATTTAGTTTAGAATATCCTGCTTGCGAAATAAAATTTGGCATATCTGTTCTCCCGTGATTTTAAAAGTGAATGTTGAGCTTTTTGCCTGCGTGCACAGCTTTTCAAACGCAGCGCGGGAAGACGCCGCTGGAAACTGGAGACAGACGGACGCTTCGCAATATATGTAAGATATAGGATAGCATGACAGTTGTTTATACTAATCTTGTTCATGCACAATAATGTAAATGTAGCCTAGACTGACCGTTTTTTGTTGTTTCATAAAGTAAGAATCACATAAATTAACTTTGTTCATGTAGAATTAAGTAGCTGTCTTTTGAATTAACCTGGAGTAAAAAAAACTGTCTCAAATGTTGTAAAATAAAAATACCAACGTTTAAAATGCCCTGGTTAATTTTGTAGATGAAGTAACATATAAATCGTATCATAGCTCTCTATATTATGTTTGGATTACTATAAAGTGGTCGGATACTACTGTGAAGAGAACCAGGCGCTGCTGACAGAAACATAATCAGTGACTTTTTATTTTAAATGTTTTACAAATTAGTATTATTATTAATAGTAATTAATAAAAATCATCATTTTCTCGGGAAGCAGTGTGAAGGTAGGAGTGTAACTTAGCATTGTGTATCAAAAGACATTTTTTGTTAGTTTTTATTGTAGAAACTAGTCGGAAACATGTAACGCGAGTTTCTGTTCTCAAGGTACCTTTTTTTTTTATAAATGCACGCCATGCATGTTATTTAGTGATATATTCATTGTGGGAGAAAAATAATCCATTTCAATAATTGTTAGGTAGCATGCGCTACTGCAATGAGTAAAAAACTATCGTTTGTTAGTAGTTTCTAGTTCTTCCTATACTAGAAAAACAGTAACAAAATACATTTCAATATTTGTTATGATATACGTAGTACTTAGTATAGCATGTGCTGCTGCAATGGCAAAAAAAAATCATCTTTTATTAGTAAAGTTTCTAGTTCTTCCTATACTAGAAAAACAGTAACAAAATACATTTCAATATTTGTTATGATATACGTAGTACTTAGTATAGCATGTGCTGCTGCAATGGCAAAAAATAATCATCTTTTATCAGTAAAGTTTCTAGTTCTTCCTACAATCAATCAAACTTTTAGGTAATTTGAAAATTCACACAAAAAATCAACATGTAAGTATATATGATTGGTATTAATAACGTGAAGATTAGCATACAGTTGATTTCGAAATCCACTACTTTTAATATTCGATTTTTCTTATCCAATCTTGTATAATCGACTATACTTTCGCAAGCTGTGATAATGAAATAGGCTTATTTACTTCTTTGAGACCATGATTTGACTCTGTATTCAATAATTTTGGTTTCTGTCAAGAACTGTATAATAAAATGTAATCAACAACAGCTGGAACTGGCGGTATTACAGATGTTGAACAATCCAACAAAATAATGTTAAATGCTTTGCTTCTAATCATATTTATAAATTCGATTTGCAGGAAAAATGTGATTTTATTTTTTGTTGATGAACGTATATATGTAGGTGTCCGATGTTAAACTATACTATATGTATAAATTTTGTATTTGTAAATTGTTTTTGGATGTATATCTTAATATGAGTAAAGTTTGTAAACATGTTTACATTCAAGATTCAAGGAGACCGTCAGGGATCACTCTAGGAACTTCTATAAGCACCGAAACCAAACAAACAGATGAAAGTTAATACATTTGAAAGGGCTTGGTCAATTACATGAATACATATTTTCATTAGTTACAGTGATTTTATAATAGATTCTAAAGTATTCTCAAACTAGCGAACCCTAGATGGAATATTTTTTATTTAATTAAGAAGATTACATAAACAATTCATAAAAGAAAACGAAGCATAAATCAATACAAATTTTACAGTGGAAGATTTAGGTTAAATTCTTAGAAAGTTTTATTAATTAATTATGCTAGTTTTGTAATGAATCCAGTTAAATTTTCAAAAAAAAGAAACAGTTAAGAAAAATGTTAGGTTACATTCAATTTTATTCGAAGTCTGTATATTTTGGCTTTTAAAAGTAAATAAAGCAGCAAAATCCCTATCATATTGTACTTCCTTGCTGTAGTATTCTTCTTCTATAATGTTAAACTTTAAGCGAGATTAACTTTTAAATTAAAAAAAGCAAAAACATTTATTCAGTTAAATAAGAGAAATTAAGAAACTACTTTTACATCTGTATGTATTTCAGTTGGAAACAAAGTCGCATATTCACTTATATTCATTTATTATTACTTATTATTCGCCTTTTTGAATAGAATGGCGAAATCACTAATTGATTATATAACTGGTTAACCATAGGAGTTTTTGGGGAAAAAACAAAAAATATATATACATGAATATACCCACGGTTAATATACATGTAATACAAAGCTCTTGAATTTAAGATGATGAGAACAAATACATCTTTCAATTCTCCCCTATGACTGACTTGACTTAAGAACCAGCACACACTGATATTCCCTTTTAAGTACGAGTCTCAGAGGGTTTGGGTCCCTCAGAAAGCTATGTGCTTGCTTTGAAAAAATGATTTTCACTTTTTGGATTTCCGTATGTTATTATGACCACTAGGTGTCGCTTTTTATGTTGTCATCGATAAGCTATTATGCATCAGATTAACGATAAGAACGGAAATTCTCATCTTTGTTGCTGCGAATGAAAGACTAGAGGTATCGATCGTACAGTCGCACTTAGCATCACTGCCAGTGGCAGTTAAAATGGTGATGAATCGCCAAAAATGTAATGCTCCCCGAGAGGCGTGTACCGCTAGTTATATGAACAGAATCACCTTTTGCTTGTTGTTTAGTTTCTGAAAAGTTTTTATGGATGCACAGCTCAAAGAACGATGGTTTTCAGTTCTCAATCGATATTTCTTTTATTTTAATGTTTCATCTAACACTCATAATGAATTTAAAAAAATCGAAAGTTGAAAAGCGAACATTTAATTATGATCTTAAGTGTAACAAAAAATCCATTGCGTTATTTTCAGTATAAAGGTGCTCTTCTAAATTTGTACAACGATCGTCCTTCATATTTATTTTCTAACTTGTAAATATTCATAATCTGTATAATGAAAATCCAGCGTTAACGTATAAAGATGCGCTCAGTATCAATATCTTCAAAAAGTTTTGGTTAACAAATGTAATCGTCTTTGTATGTTGTTACACTATACTTATTTACTATTCTGTAATATAAAAAAAACAAAAACATTAGCAGATCTTTAGTTTCGACTTCCTGTTTACCAGTAGTTAACATGTCCCTTTTAGCACACTTTGCTTGGTCAGACAATATTAGGTCTCTTCATTAAATATAACTGTAGAATGCTACTAAACAGAACGTAAAGTATTTATCCTCGATATATTAGACTTATCATAACCAAATATTAGGGAAAAAAGTTTTAATAATCAAATCTCCTCAAATTATTCCCCAAAAATATGTGTATATTTCAACATCAGCACAGTTTGATCTTACATTGAACTTTCAGGTGTGATTATGCTGTAACGAGATCCCGGTAATTATAGATACGTGTGCATCTCTTGAAAAGAAGCAGTCAGTAAGATCCAGGGACAAGCGGTTGTTGTAACTGTCGATTCAAAGTTTTGTTTTTCGTAGTCTACTAACATTTTTTTTCTTTTATAAATCTGGAAACAATTATTACTTTTTTTTTTCAAACTCTTTCAGTATTTTATTTCCTGATTTTGTTGGCAACTACATAAGCTGCCTGATGTTGCTTTTATGGTTCAATTCAACTTATTGATGGGATGAAAGTTAAATCGTGGTCTTTAGCTTAACGTTCGTTCTATACCACATATTTTGAGGACGTCATGGTAAATATAGTGCTCATTTCTTATCAGTGGCTTTCGATTCTGATATAATGCATATCTTTGGCCATAACTACGGATCTTCACGAGCTAAGCATTCTTAGTTCATGGATCTAAAAAAAGTCAAGAATTATGAACCTAAATCTGTATACTTCTTTCTTGTGTAACAATTAGGTGATCAATTTAATAAAAATACAACAACTGTTTATTATGTTTTACAACATGGAAATTTCTACTTATCTACCAGACTGTGTTTTACATACTTGGTGTATAGCATTTATTTATTAACTCTCAGAGTCTAAAGACAGAAGGTGTATAATCCTGAAACGATTGTTTATCATATTCAATGTCGTTATCTTTCTTCTGATTAGGATTATAACTACTCGGAAATATTTTATCGTTTATAAACAAATAAAAACTATTATAATATCTTACCACTGAATGTTAACATTTGCCTGTTTCTGATATTGCAATCATTACATATGTATATATGTATGTATATGTAAGAAACAAAGCAAAATGTTTTAATATTTAAAAATGCGACTACCTTGCTTCACAAGCAAATATAATTGTTTGTTCCTTACTAATAGAGCAAAAATAGTTGAATTAATTACTTTCGAATGTAAGAAACACATTTGTTAAGTCCCTCCACAGGGTTTGTTTCTATAAATTAGTCAACAAAAGAAAGAAGCTTAAATGTTATCATAGTAGTGTGAATATACGTAACTTTGCTCACAACTACAGCAGTTATCGTATATTTGTTTGCTAGTTGAAGAACCGCGGTAACGTGAATATAAATTTCTAGGTAGAATGTCCTACGGAAATATTATGAAAAAGGTGGAAGCATAAAACGACGCTAATAAGATTAACTTTTAACGTTTACATCTTTCCTGACATTGCGCAAAATTCCCATTTCAAGGTTGCGCATCGCATAAACATTAATTAGTCAAACGCAACAAAACATGTTTTTTGTTTTTTTATTCATGGTTGACTCGTATATACTCACATTATTAGTGAAAATCTATCAACTTCATGACAAAACCTTGTCGAAACGTTGTACATTTGCTGTTATGTTAAACTTGTATTAAAGTTTTTCTTCATTACCCATTCAAACCGTCTCCAAGCATTATTTATCTATCAACTTGGACTAAAGGTTGATATAATTCAACAATTAGAAATTATGCAAGTTTTAGGAATGGTTCATATCATTAGTAGGAATATTTTAACCCTTATTCTCACGTAATATATGTATCAAAATTTTAAAGCCTGTGATTAAAGATAGTCTATAATTATTACATTTACACTTACAATTTGATGATCTAACATTTAAGGCGTAATTTAATCTTATTAGCTTTGAACTTGTCGATAAATTGTAGCATACAACTTTAATGACATAACTGTGTTTCTTTTTCTTAGAAGCTAATTATTCCTAAAATTTTCTTAAATATTACATTAATTTCATGCATCTCTTAGTCTAAATTTGTTACTTTCATGGTATAGATCATTTCTCTAATATGAAAAGCCCGGCGTGACGTAGTGGTTAGCGTGCACGGAGTATTGTTACGTTCGCGCTATATTCACACTTCGCTTTCCCTTTTTATGCCCATAAACTTTATTTAGATTGTACTTATTCCTAACATGAATTGACTCATACCAACCTAAACGTAATAAATGACATTTTATTAATGGTAATAAATAACACATACATTTAGGATCAGATTTTGTTTCTTACTGGTTGCATATGGCTTTCTTCCTTCGCCTCTCTCGGATTATTCGTTCTCTCACACATCTCCCGGTCTTCTCTTTTTTTTTCTTCTTTCTCTGAACTCCTATCTTTTATATTCTGGATTGTAGCCTTTCATAACCATTGGGGAGGGTCGTGCAGTCTCTCCTTATCTGCTGAACTTGTAAAAGCGGCCGTTATACTCACTCACTCCAATTATTTTGTAATGATTTAGATTCTATAATTACTTAAAGACTGGCCAAAGGCTGACCAGTTTCTCACACTCTCAACTTCAACGACTTTTATCTTTTACCTAGCGCCTATCTTCATAACACATGTCCCCATTTTTCTGAATACATTCAACAATGTTGATTGTATTTAGTATCGCCTGTGTTTCTTACTAATTTCTATGTTAATAATGGCTGGAGACGGCTTGAATGGGTAATGAAGAAAAACTTTAATATAACTTTAACATAACAGCAAATATACAACGTTTCGACAAGGTTTTGTCATCATCAGTTGATGTTTTTTAAATGATGATGACAAAACCTTGTTGAAACGTTGTACATTTGCTGTTATGTTAAAGTTATATTAAAGTTTTTCTTCATTACCCATTCAAGCCGTCTCCAGCCATTATTAGTCTCAAAGTGGGTTCCTCGTCATCGAATTTTAATTGGCCATT
>NW_013666016.1:235593-248746 GCF_000517525.1 Limulus polyphemus | reverse complement strand
TAGAAATTAAAATTCGATGACGAGGAACCCACTTTGAGACTAATAATGGCTGGAGACGGCTTGAATGGGTAATGAAGAAAAACTTTAATATAACTTTAACATAACAGCAAATGTACAACGTTTCAACAAGGTTTTGTCATCATCATTTAAAAAACATCAACTGATGATGACAAAACCTTGTCGAAACGTTGTATATTTGCTGTTATGTTAAACTTATATTAAAGTTTTTCTTCATTACCCATTCAAGCCGTCTCCAGCCATTATTAGTCTCAAAGTGGGTTCCTCGTCATCGAATTTTAATTTCTATGTTATCCCAGGCTCCGAAATTACGGCGTATTATCACACTCTTCTTTAGATTGTTTTACCACTCACAGTCTTTTGTAGAACACTGAAAACTTCCACATCTTTACACATATCACATTATAATTCACAGGCTTTGTTTATATATTTTATAAACTTCAAAATCGTATATGTATATCATTGCAACATTTCAAAAAGTTCACAGCTATAATGTACCATGAATTAAGTATATTTCCATGATATGTTGGTTCCACTACTTCTCCATCCTCTTCTATATCTACCTCATATGCCACTTTACCGACATGCTTAATTATAGGGAAAGGGCCTATTCACCCTGCTGATAAGCTATTTATGGGCACTGTGTCCAATAAATAACATTAACATTACATTCTCTAGTAATCTTATTATAGTGCTTTTGTTTATCTTCACTATTCTGAGTATCTTCGGCTGCAAACCCTTACCTCAAGCTGATCACATATGTTAACACATTTCGTGACTCGGTTTTGTCTCTGGACCAATATATTTTTAAAAAACTCTAATGGATCTTTAACGTCTCTACCATATACTCACAGGGTTAAAATCATGTTGCAGGTTGGGGGACTTCTTGATATGCAAATAGCAGAAAAGGCAATATCATATCCCAGTCAATTGTATTCTTCTGTACCACTACTCTTAGCATGGCCTTAATTGCCCCATCTGTTTGGGGTCTAAAAGGACTAGTGGTTTTAATTTTTACTCCTGTTGCTTTTCATAATTCTTGCATTATTTTCGATTGAAAATTGTTAGCAAAATCTGCTAAAAATTCTTCAAGAAATTTGTACCTTGAGAATATCGTTATCAGCTCTCGAGCTATTTTCTCTGCTTTTGTGGAATATAGTGCTACTTCTTTTTAATATCACGACAGAATCAACCACTGTCAGAATATAATTATTCCCTTGCTCTGTTACTGGAAGTAGTCCAGTAATATTGGTACTAAATGTCTTACTAATAACTGGTAAATTAATCGTTGGGCTTTTTACTTTAATTAATGCCATCTTACCAGCTATCTGTCTTTGGTTTAGGCTATGCCTAAATGTCCAGCCAACATTACACCGTACCCAAACTCTAATACTGTTTACATGCCTTTTGAAGTGATATTTCAGTGATCTCTAACATTTAATGTATCATTTCTATTACATTTACGCTTCAACACTCCTTTTCGCCAATAATAATTTCGCCCGAGTTTAGTTTCTTCTGGTTCCTCTTCTACATCTTTACTGCGTCATTTATCCAAGCTTTTATCTTCTAACTGACATTTAATTATTTGTTTTTCGATTCATAGTCCGTATTGTAACAGAAGTTAAAAATTTGTCATTGTTTTTTATTATTTATTTGATTTATTTCTTCACTAGTCCCTAACCCTACTTTTGAGTTTCCGTAATCTAATTTGTTATCTGGCTATTTTAGCTACTTGTTACCACTGCTATTGGTGTATTTTGCAACCTGACAGCATCTACGTCATTACCAAGCAAAACCAGATGTGGACACCATCCGCCATACCAACGGCTATTTCACTTTCAAAAGCTGGTGACCTTAGCTAGTGGTACAATATATCGAGCTCATCCTGTTGTGGAGCTAAACCTAATGTATCACCTGTGGGTTGATTATGTTTTACTAACTCTTTTCTCATTAAAGTGTTTCAGCTACCAGTTGGTCACGTAAAAAACATTATGGCATAGATTTGTTCTTTTTTTCCTTATTTACAAAATCATTCTACAGAAAGGCACCTTACATTTCTCAAGGAGGATCCCATTTTGGTTGTTTGTGGTAAATAATTATATTAGCTTAATTTTCATCTACTTTCAAACAATTGTGTTTTCTTGTCACTGCATATTCTTGAGCTAACATCACTGTTTCAAGTGTGTTTGCTGCCTTCCTATCTTTTAACCATATTACTAACTGTGTTGGTAATTTTGTTACAATTTGCTCTTGCAACATCTAATCTACAATCTTGTCAGAGTATCCAGTAGAGTTAGACCCGTCGATCCATTTAACTATCAACTCAAGCAGTCTAGTTCCTTACTCTTTAAATGTCTCATTTGCTATTTTTTAACTCTCTGAACTTCCTGCGATAAGTTTCCAGACCTAACTCAAATGCCTTTAAAATAGCTGATTTCACAAAATCATACTTTAATTTGTTTGCGCTAATGCCTTTCCAGGTAATGCAGGAAGTACTTTCCTCACCATATCCTGTGGCTGCCATTTTTCTGCTCTATCTATTTTTTGAAAAGCATAAGAAATTCATATATATATATCACTTTTGCAAATATTTATGCAACTGCACATGGATACTTTTTTTGTGCATACCAGCCCTACCGTCAGAATTACCCTATCTACTAATCATTTTCATCTTGAATAGTCTCTGCTTATGCCTATCTTCTAACTCTAGCTCTAAACGTTTTTCTCGGGTTCTATTACCAAATGTTTATTTTCAGCTTCCAAGCGTTTCATTTCTGACTATATCTTAGCTAGTTCTAAATCATTACCATGACAATTTGTGCAAACACCACTCGCAGGTCCCGTATTTTCACCAAGTTCAAGGCTAGAAAACTCATCTTCTTGGACTCATACTTCAGTTAAAGCTTTACGTATCTCATCTTTTTTTTCCAGTTGCTACTGCCTGATATATCAATTTTTGTACATTTATTTTCCAACTTAATTTTTGTCAGTGATTTCCAATTTGCATCCTTGCTAGCATTAATTCTCTACTCTTAAACAATAAACCATATAATGTATAACCAGTAAGAATTAACTGAACCATCGTGAAAACCAAAACAGGCAAGATAAGAACAAAGAGGAAATGTACTCTCTTTCCTGACTTTACTGCTTTTTATAGTTGACTTTCTTTCTTGACTTTTGATGATGTGGTTCGAACTTCAATCCATTCTTTCGTTATTGGATTTTGGTTGCTAACGAATTGATGAATCCCACTTCTGACACGACTTTGTTGCACTTCGCCTTCCCTTCTTATGTCCATTAACCTTATTTAGATTGTACTTATTCCTATCAGGAATTGACTCATACATACCAATCCAAACATAAGAGATTGCTGTTTATTACTCTTAAAATTACATTAAGAAATGGGTTTTGTTTCTTAATGTTAGCATATTACTTTCTTCATTTGCCTGTCTAGGTTTATTCGTTCTCTAACTCATCTCCCGGTCTTCTCTTTCTTTCGAATTTCTATCGCTGAACTCCTGTCTGCTATATTCCTTTCTTAAATCCACGCTGAACTGGTCTCTTTCTTTCTGACTTTGCATATGTTTCTCGGCTTTCAGGTTATAACGTTTCATAACAACAGGGAATCTTTTAGTCTCCTTACTGGCTGAAGCTAGAAAAGTGACCGCTGTAACCACTCACTCCAATAATTGTCTAACAAATTAGAGTACTGTAAACTCTTGAATCCTTAGAAATTGATCAAAGGCTGGCTGCTTTCTTAAATTCTCTCATCCTCAACCGATGTTACCTACACCTAACTTCATAACAACTGTAAATTCGAGGATGCATGGATCAAAGCATGTTGCAGCAAAAACGTGCTCTGCACTTTGGGGCCGTGAGTTCGCTGTAAGAGTATGGGTCAAATCACACAATTTAGTCAGACAAGAGTAGATCAAGGATAAGTATTGGGTGCTGTTTAGTAATTGCTTTTTCTATAGTTTATCAGTCCAAAATCAGAGAGGGCTATGCGCAGATAGCCAGTCTTTTGTGTAGCTTTGCGCTAAAATTTTGAAACAAGCACTAAAACGAGGCGTAATTTATTCTTCTGACGTCATGTGTAGACGACATAAAAAATTAAATATAGGGAAGTTTTTTTACTGACTATATATTTTTCACATATTAAAAATTAGGTACATCGTTAAAATATACTTTCAAAAATTCGACTAGAGTGTTAAGGTATAAATTAAAATTTTACTTGAATATATATATATATATATATATACCGTATTGCCCCTAATTTACGCCCCTCTCTAATTATCGCTTCCCCCCGGTATTTTTTATAAAACTTACCGTGGGTGACAACAAAAGTAACTCAACATATAAGCCACTTTTATTATCGTAATTTTGATTTAAAAAAAAAAGAAGAAAACAAATACACACACAGACACACTTATTAGCATTGAAACCAACAAATCACATGTGAAAAATAGAATCCAGAACTGCGCAAATACTATAGTTAGCGCCCCATTTGCAATTGCAACGCCCCCGGGGGCGTTAATAAGGGGTAATACGGTTGATATCATTTATATACTCTAATTGAGATACGCCTTAGAAATAACTGTATCACTTGCTCATAGGGTTTCTAGAAAAAAATATTTGTTTGTCTGTTATTATGCACAAACCTACACAATGGGATATATGTGCTGTGTCTACTGCAAACTTACTGCTGAGCTACCGGGAGGGGGGGGGGCGAAAACATAACAATAAAAAGCAATCTACGACGTGAAATTGTGACGTGTCAAAAAATTAACAACTACAGTAATATGGTTATTCTAATATATGTGTGTTTTTATTTCATGACGTTTAAGACTGATTTTCTGGTGTAGTTGAAAGAGAGTGATGTCAAATAAAGACATCCTTGAGTTCCTTAGTGTTCTATCCTCCCACATCGCTTGCTGCATCGTCGACACTTACGAGTTTTCCTTGTCACGTGCTTTATTCCCGAAGTTTTATTGAATTATAATAGAATCATACAGTGGGGGCTCGTCCACAAGCGTTTACCAATTACCGCTAATTAACCCACAACGCGTTAATTAGTCATATTCAATGTAATTAGAGACCCAGTCGTTACTCCTATCTCTTTTATGAATCTGCTAAATTGTCGACATCTTTGACATGATCACTCATTATAAAGGCTATAACTTCCGTAAATATGTTTCCCAAAGAGTTCATTACTACAGCTCTATGTGTATTTGAAAATTATATGCAACATTTAGCTTGCTCTACTCATCCGGTATTAGTATTACGTGCTTCGTTTTAATCTACAGTGCATTCCAAGTTTGCGAAGAAAAACACGTTTTATATACAAAGATTTATCAAATTTCTTCATAGTAAAGAATTGTATGTAGCTTTATAAAAATTATGATCGTGTTTAATTAGATGAAATAGTACTATTTATGTTAGGCCAAGATTTTGTTTATGGCCAAAAATGTGTTAGTTTTGCTTTAAATATGTTGACAATTACTTGCTTTCTAGTGGCATGTTTTAAACATAAATTTAGTTACTAATTGATTCTAAGGAAGACAATATAATGCCCAAGGAGATCTGAGCGTCCAATTATTACTCACTTACAGATTTGATGCATATGTAAATCTGGAACAAAATTAGTTATCGATTTTATTTTCTTTCGTTTAGGGAATATTCGTACATCTTGATGAACTGTAGTTTAGACAGACAGACATCAGATAAAGAGATAAGCTTTGATAATGTGATTTAAGATAATAAATAATAAGTGTAAGTGGTTATATTTAGACTGTCGGTAGTTTTTAGAACTTCCTAAATTATATTGGAAGAAAAAACGTTTTTAAGATATTGAAGAAAAAGTTTTTAAAACGATGTTGCCGAAATATTAACAAGATTGGTTGTGTTTTTCTTGTCTTGTCTTCCTGGGAATGGGTGAATGTACTGAAACAGAAGGTATGAGATAGAAATTGGCACAGATTATTCCACAAAAATATATATATACAAATTTTGATTTTTCGTGCTACGTTTCTGGCTAAAGAAATCCAGCATATTTTGTTACTGTTTGCAGCAGAAGTTTGAAAAAGGATATATTCAAAATAATTTACAGTTTTTATCAACAAACGCTTGTACATAATTATACAAACTCCAAGTTTGACATAAAAATTTTAATATTTGCTATGTATTAGCTTTTAATGACATGATAGTGGAATTGTTTGAACGGTACACCTTTTTCTTTGTCATTCTTTAAAAGTAGTTTTTAGTTTCACTTTATATCTGTCATAAGACATTATCAATAGGCCTATTATATTTTTAAACACCAAATTCATAATCTAGTCCCTCAGTGAATTTCAAGAATTAGAAGAGTGTATAATAACAGTATTTCAACCACATTGTATTCATCATCCATTGCCAACGACGCGTCTCGCTCAAACCAGAGCTCTTCAAGCCGTCTGGGATACAGCAAGCTCAGTAGTGGTCGGGACACTATATAAGTCATTTGATACAATAACACTTGTTATGGTGTGTACGCCTTTAACAAGCTGGCGAAGAATGATTACAATTATATCTGTCATAAGACATTAGTTTGCTTCTAGTTTCATTGTTTGAACAAAATCTCTAAATGACATTCTTTAAAAAGTATCTTCGGCTGCTGTTGTTTGAATACCTTCTAGAAGCATTGTTTAAAAATAGCTTCTAGTGGCACTATTTAAACGACATACCTTCTAGCTACACTAACCTATATATTTTGATGGGATTTTTAAATAGCACTATTAGGTGACAATGGTTTTATAATAACAGCTAGGTTGCATTTGTTAAACAACAAAAATGTTCAACATTATCAGTAAAATATAATGACATCAATTAAGAAGGCTAGTAGTTTTGCTTATATATATTAACATCTATAAATATTAGTTAACAGTTAAACTTCGTTTAAAGTCGTCTAACAGTAATGTTTACACAACATTTAGTTGAATTGGTTAAACATCATCATCATCTAGTGGTATATTTAAATTGTAGCATCCAGAGGTATTAATGAAACAACGTCTAGTAAGATTGTGTAAATTGAGTCATCTAGTGTCGTGGGTTTCATATAAGTTATAAGTTAAATTGACCTAGAGAATATTTATGTCGTAGTTCTGGTAGTTTTAAATAACTGGTGGACACAATTTCAAAACAAAAATTGGTTATATGTTCCACAGTGCGCGCATAAACGCAATTATAGCAGCTTTAAGAAAGACATTATTTAATTAGAAAAAAAGAAAACCCTTATTGAATTGTTTCAAGACGATTAATTATCAGCCAGCGAGTAGAAGTCAAGGTTTTATTTCTACTTTTACTTTGCGTGTTTAAGATATATATATATATATATATTAGAGACTTGTAAAATTATTTAAGTTATTTCATGCCTTAAATATGCTTTATTTATCAGCAAAGCTGAAAATGGGAATTAGATTCGAACTATGTTGAAGTCCTGTGCAAGTATTACGCGCCTTCCAAATCAAGTTAACTTTGTTACCCATCATACTGCTCAAGGCTGGATGTCAAACCACGCTATTGGCATGGTTTTACAATGAACTTATTTTTGATATAACTACAAATTTTCTTTATAACTTCTAACATTCTTGTTTCCCCTGAAAATCTTGTAATAACAAAATGGAACTGAAACAGTCCTTTTTGTAGACATGATCTCAACCAATTTCTGAAGTTAACGGATGATTTAATGCGAAAAAAATTCATTTAGGAATACCTGTTTATAACATATTAGTATCAGCAAAGGACCGGACCTCGGTCGTTAAAAAAAAATAAAAAATACTAACTTGAAAATTCAAAAGCAAATAAGATACCTGTATCTTATAATAATAAATCTTTCATTGTGATTTCGCACTAAAATCTTAGCTTTCAACTTCAGTGAAGAAGTAGTTTTTGTTGGAGGTATTTTCAACATGAACACTACCTTATGTGATACGTGGGCTTCACGGTAAGGTAAAAAACAACAAGATTCAAACATAGCTGTACGTACTGACCAGAGGGAGGACAATCAGTCAGTAGTGCCTGCCGTCTATGGGACTACTTTTAACTGAATAGCACCACTGACTGTCGCTTTCATAACGCGCTCATGGCTGAAAGAGCAGATTGGGCTCGAGCCTTGAGATCTGCAGTCCGTTACGGTACGCTAGTTACAAGACTGAACTGAGACTTGAGATAATGAGTTACCCGTGTCTCGAGGTAGATGTTATTATGCTCTTCCGTTCACAAGTTTTCAGTTATAAAAGGCATAACATACATTAAAAAGAGACAAACAAATACCAATAATCTAATTCCATTTGCAGAGTATAGTCGAAGTTTGTGTTCAAAGTTTCTCTTTAAAAAGGATGTTTTACTGAACCAAAGAAATACTTATTGTACAAGACAAAAAGTTTAAATACTTTAAATTAAATAATGCACACAATTCACCCAGGATATGAATATTTCAAAATCTCACTTTCATTCATTAACAACATATTTCTATGTTTAACTGATCTTAGATTCTATATTTTGTCTTATAACACTCTGTAATTCATCTACCAAAACGATAGAACAAGAAAACATTCGACAACTGAGACATTAGGATATAGTGTTACTTGGATTTGCATGACCTCCATATGATTATATTTTCAGTTCATAAAATAAGGCTGTAGGTAAATTTATATATACATATCCGTTACTTTTTTTCTGGACAATATTTCGGATGTTTGTTTGTTTATAATTCTCGTACAATGCTACTGACAAATTGTTAACACCTTCAACCATCAACCCTTGGGCTACTCTTGTCTGACCGATTAGTGGTATTTTACTTTCATTTATACAGCGCACCCAATGTCCCAAAGTGCTGAGCGCAGTTTGCGACTGTTGGACGCTAACCATTTGCACTCACAGTCCGAGTACGCTAATCATTAGACCCGTAAAAATATATATTCAGATGTGTACAGTTTTACTCATAGAGCGTTGTTTGTGCTATACTACATTTATTTAACTCGCGAATTCATACAAGCGTGTAGCATTTTATATCGTATTTGAAGAAATGGTTTAAACATATTTTTAATTTGAATGTTACAACGCCATTTTATAATAAGAGCATAAATAAATCGTCAAGTTATTAAATACTTCTTAGATTAGATAAATAGGGACGATATATAAGCAGTAATATTTTTAACATAGAAGTTCTTAGTAAATTGTATTGCTGTTTAGTAGGAAGGAAGTTTAACCTAAAGTGATGCCATGGCTTTATGACAATAGAACCGTTTTCAAAATTTAGGAAACAATTTGAGCCATACATAAAAAAGCGAGTTAGACTAGAGATGATTGAGTTTGTTAGTTCATCAGCAGCTATGGCATCATTTTATCTGTTGCTGTCAGCCAGTTAGTTAATTTGGTATCGTGAATTCAGAGTTTGTTTGTCAACAAAGAAATAGATACGAAATTAGCAAGTAAGTAGAATTTCTGTTTAATCATACTTTATTTATAAAGTTAGGAATATCGGCAAACATTAGTTACGCTGATCGTGGAACTTGATCAAATAAAACGGTTTTTTTCTTGGCATCGCTAAGTGGACTAGGTTTTGCAATGTTCATTTTCATGAATATTCAAAAGAACTCGACCAACGATAAAACCATCACAACACTTATATCAGAAAAGTATCACACAACATACGCCTTGGTGGTAGTGGACCAGTTCCTCACTTAATATGAATGTGAATACCATGATGTACAATTAAGTGGTGCTTATAAAGGTGAGAGCTACCACAGTTTAAGTCAAAATGCTACAAGGAGAGAATGATCTCAAAAACCTGAAGCATTTGTAGTATGAATTTCAGATCATTCCAATCTGTCTACTCAAGCACAAATCCATTGAGGGTATTATGCAGAACAAAAGAAAACCAGTGATCATACTTGTTAGAAATAACACCTTGACCACACGAAATTGATCCATCTTTGGTCCATGCAAGTGAAATGACAATCGACTCGCACTCTGCGAGTAACGGGTTTGAATCTATCACATCGAACATGTCCATGGGGGCGTTATAATTAAACGATCAATTCCACTTTTCGTTGGTAAAAGAGTAGCCCTAGAATTGGCACAGTTGGCGGTGGGTATTGTTGACTAGCTGCCTTTCCTCTAGCCTATCACTGCTATATTAGGGATGGCTAGCGCAGATAGCTTTGCGCGAAATTCAAACCAAACCAAACCCCTTCCGATGTGTAGAAGGAATTACATGCTTTAAATGTTATGGACAGAATGCAGGCCATAGGCAATCAATCACAGCCATAAATGCAAGGTGTCAACTCTCAGGGTTCTTTGACCGTTGTACTTGAGGTAAAGATCAGAGGTAAACCATTATATTGAACAATGAATGTAATATTCATTATTTTCTTTAGATGGATGTGCCTAGATTTAACGTCAATCCGAAAAAAACTGAATAAGACGACATCATCCAAGCTTTAAAGAATGGTGGAGAAAGTATCATAGTGTGGACTCGTTTGAACTACACTATGCTACCAAAAGTCATGGGACACATCTCTGATTGCAGGAAAAATGGGTGCGACGACGAAATATGCAAATAGTTTGACCTATAAAGGTGATAAGCAGTTCGCTCGGAAGTCATTTTCGGAACGATGAGTACACGGAAAGAGCTAACAGAGTTTCAGAAAGAGGGATAGTTGGAGGTCATTTGGAGAAAATGTCTGTACTTGCTATTGGCAACTCGACAATTGGCAACCTGCTGAAGTTATGGAAGTCCACAGGTGACACTGAGCCCAATAAACGACCAGGTAGGCGTAAAATACTGACTGACACACACCTTGAGAAGGCTGGTTATCTCATCTCGCTGTTAGCCTCTAGAGAATCTGGGTTTGGAGATGCGATCAGCCACATACAATCCTATAAGTATTTCCACGACACGTCGAGAACTGCATTCCATGAATCTTCAGGGAAGAGCTGCAGCCCACAAGCAGTTGGTAACAAAAATAAATGCACACCGTCAATTGTCATGGGGCAAGGCACACCGAACCTGGACCTTGGATCAATGAAAATTGGTCCTGTAGAGCGAGGAGTCACGCTACACGCTCTTCCAGTCTGATGGATGTCTTTATGTATGGAAGATGCATGGAGAACGCTTATTACCTGAGTGTGTGTGGTCCCAATAGTGAAGTTTGGAGGTGGCGATATAATGGTCTGGGAGTGCTTCTCGTGGTATGGACTAGGTCCACTGGTCGCAGTGCATGGATCCATGAAGGCTGAATCCTACATTGATGTTCTGAACAATTATGTGTTATTTACATTGTGGCAATTTTATGGTACCGGCCCTTGCATCTTTCAACATGATAATGCTCCATGTCACAAATCAAGGATTGTGAACGCGTGGTTTGAAGAGAATAACATCGGATCATTGCAGTGGCCAGCACAGGTCTCCGACCTCAACCAGATAGAACATCTTTGTGATGAACTGGAACCCAGAAGTAGGGCAAGGCCAAGACAGCCCTCTTAAGTAGTGGAGTTTACTAATGCTTTAAAGGAGGAGTGGAGCACAGTACCACCAGCTTTCTACCAGAAATTAGTAGACAGTCTTCTACGACGTATTGAAGCAGTTATTAAAGACAAAGGCGGGCAAACACGTCAATAATTTCTTGGAATAAAGACATTTTCTATTCATAACTACCCATGTCTCATGACTTTTGGTAGGATAGTGTTTTTTTTTAACTTGGTTCAATAGTAATAGTTAAAGGAGAGATTAAGGCCTTTGTTTTGGTGTTACATTTTAAACAATGAACCGTTACTTACATTGAAGGACTTTACGAGGAAAGACCAAAGTCCTTCGAAACTGATTATACAGCATTCAATACTCCACGTCGTGTCCAGCAGTATTTTTAGATAAGTATTCAGGATCTGTTTTCGCATGACCAGAGAACCGACTTGAATCCAACTGAAATGTTCTGGGACGTTTTGGAACGTTACCTTATCAACAGAAATTATATCAACAAAATCTCATGATTTGTGCTATGTTCAAAGGTAGGCATAATTTCCACTAACATGAGGCCACAGCCCCTTTATTTGAAACACATAAGTGAAGAAAACCAGCTACGAGTTAGATTTTACTTAACATATATTTTGTTTTGGTTTTAGATGATACATTAATATTTTTTTTTTACTTTCTTAATTTGCATCATTTTCGTGTGCTTGAAAAATAAAGTAAGCATGTGAACCATAAGTATCAACCATGTTTATAAAATATGCCTCTTTAATATAAATAAATAATGGACCCTCTTTTAATTAAAAGTTTCGAATTATTGGTGGAAATAATATGTTTAATTAAGAATAAAAAAAAAATATTCGTTAAGCTTATGGTTTTTTGTTTGTTGGAATACACTATAAATAAAAATACAATAAAGCTAGATAAAAAGTAAGAACTACATTCATAGCACATTTTCAAATTTAATGGAATTCCTAAATGTCGAGAGAACATAGGGCCCTGTATAAACGTTTTGCCATATTTTCTGCATGTCTTTTAGCGATAACGAAGATATGATATATCGTGGACCCGAAATACGATAAAATATATGATAAATTTCCATTGCTTGTATGAAAATAAAATATGTTTAACATATTTTAATTAATATTAACTAAAGTTAGGATAAATAAAATGAACCTCAATACTGATATCTGAGATAAAACTGATAAAAAGTTAGTTTTTCTAGTACTTTTGCCATATTCTTTGGAATACAGATATTATTAGTTTTGTGAACAGTTTGGATATATATATATATATTTGTTTTAAATGCTAGAGTGTTGTAGAAAAATATCTCCAAAACTGTCTGAATGAGTAATACCTCTTTTTTTTGTCACTGCAGATTTAAATGCACTGTTCGACACAAATTGAATGCTTTTGGTGATATTTGATACCATGTGTGTAGGCATCTGTCTGTTTCGATGGACAATAGATTTTTTGTTGCGCACATTTAAGGGTTTTATTCATTCAGGCACTTTTTCCGGTGGCTTAAAAGTCCTATCCGGGATGTGCACTGACGGAGACTTTGTGACATTCAAATATGGTGTGCTGAGATGGAGTGGATAGTGTATTTCTCAGCTTCCTGTGAGT